>NC_063444.1:17803013-18103013 GCF_020379485.1 Brassica napus | reverse complement strand
TTTATATTTAATAATTGATATTTTTATTGAAATCGTAAAATTAAACATAAATTAATTAATCATTTATATAGCTTTTAAATATTGTAATTTAATTTAAACTAATAATTATTATTAATATGTAATTACAAAATAAAAGATGTAAAACAAAACAAAAATATGGAAAATAAAAATGGTAAAGTAGAATGTCGAATTTTATTAAACAAACCATTGTAGAGTATAGAAAATGAGTGAGTATTGAATTATCAAGTGTAAGAGAGAGAAACTGATGTGGAAAAAAGATAAGATGATGTGGAGAGTGTTGTGTGTTGAATCTATTGTATATAGTCTAATGATATAATTTTATCTATTTTGGTTTAGGGTAAGAAAAGTTCTCAACGTTTGGACCGATACTGACGACGACACATGTAACATGCTTGTACTACTATAGACAACAACCTCAACACATTGCACCACGACCAAAACAAATGTGGCCAACTGAGTCTTTGCAACTATTTTAGTCTTATGTTACACTTGGAACAATTTATTTTGATCATTCTTTAAAATAAATTGATGAATAGACAATTCTTGAAATGCATGTTTTGTGGTGGTTGAACATATCATGTATCGTGGTTTGGATGGTTGAACAATCAAGGCTTCCAATGGTAACCAGCTTCCCGCCCCGCTCCGCAGTTAACAATAACAAAAATCCATTCGGAGCCTAAGAATCAAATGTCTATAAACTTAAAAAAGTACATATTTCTAATTTATGGTAAGAGTAAATGAAGGGAATCGATTAATATTTATTATTAAACATGATCTATACTATCAAAAGGGAAGGATTCTTAAAAAAATATATTTAAGCAAAGCTGTTAGACCATTTCATTAGATTTAACTATTTTTTTGGTCTTACCTTATATTTCTCTAACTATATAACTACTTTACATAATTTTCTCTAATTTAAATGAACTCATTTATTATTCTCTCATAGTCTATTGTACTATGATAAGACCTGCGCTTGGCGCGTGGTGAATTTATATGAAAATTATTTTAAAAATATCGTATGGAAACATAAAATTTATATTCTTGATTGAATTAATATTTTTGGTCCTTAAACAATTTTTAAATTTTTTTTTGTTAATTACATAATTTGTTTACTGATGAGCTGATTTCATTTTTAAAAATATTTTAGGTCAAAAAATCACTTATCGCATAAGAACCTAACATTTAGGCCGAAGAATCTCAGGTCTACTATTTGGTTACAATGAAACTATGTCAGCTTAGTTTTATATCATGATTTAGCAATTTAAAAGTCAATTATGGTTATGAGAAGTTTACATTCACGTGCCAATCATATCTATGTTCAATTTTTTTCTCATTTTTGTGTCGTTTTTTTTTTCAAATATTGATTTTTGAGTTTATTTTCATTTTATTATTTTGTTTTGGCCTGAGATTTAGAAAATGTTTAAAATTTAATTATTAAAGAGATACATACTTAGGTTAAGATCCGCGCCTTGTGCGAAATAAATATTATATATTTATTACTTATTTTATGTTTTTCTGCATATTATGAAATAATAAAATAATAATTATATATAAAATAACTAAGGAATCACTTACTATTATGTAATAAATTGGCGTGCACATATAAATCAAACGACCGCTCATGTTTATTCACAATCATTTTAGGGTAAATAAATCAAAACAATCCATCTTATCTATCGGATATGTTATATAATAAAATTTAAATAATATTAACATAGATATACAGTATATTTTTAATATGAATATTTATTAAATGAGGTCTCAACTCATATGATTTTATGATTCTTTGCATATTTGTGCAAAAAAATCTTACACCAATGATTTTTTTTAATGTAGAATGTTTAGTTGTTTTAATAATTTATAACCATTTAAAAAAAATAGTGAAGATTTCAAAATTAAAATATTAACTTTTCAATATAGGTTCAACGCAGATATCAAAATATAAGTATGTATTTTCATTTGATGTATAGTTTAATTTAAACGATATGAAATATATATATATTTTTTTACATACACACCTATTAAAATAAAATTATTTATTCATATGATTTTATAATCATTGTGTCTTATTATAGAAAAAAATTTA
Source organism: Brassica napus (assembly GCF_020379485.1). Taxonomy (NCBI): domain Eukaryota; kingdom Viridiplantae; phylum Streptophyta; class Magnoliopsida; order Brassicales; family Brassicaceae; genus Brassica; species Brassica napus. The sequence goes on along the minus strand of NC_063444.1, from coordinate 18,100,906 downwards.
AACTTTGATCACAAAAGTTTATATGAGACTTTTAACAATTTTAGTAATTTATACTCGTTTTGAAAAATTCAAAATACAGCATATACAAAAAATCTAAATTTTTATTTTTAATGTAATTGTGTAATTTATTTTAATAATAAATAGTTAAACAAAAATAATAGAAAAAATACAGATTGTTAGCAAATCTTTATTATTTAAAATTATTAATTGTCATATATATCTTAATCACATTAGGTAATTCTGTAGGTTTTATTTAAGGAAATAATGTATAATAATTTCAATTTGATAAATGAATGGTCCATAATGGACATACTATATAATATAACATTCCCTAGCAATTTAATTTTAGACTAACAAAATTCTCAATTGATTCTCAATGCGCCACGTAAGCAAAATTAGCATTCCAATTACGTGACAAGTCAGCAATGCACTTTTTTAATTAATATAAATTACATGTTATAATTTTTTAAATGTTTCTCTATTAATGCATAGGGAATAATTAGCCTAAAAATAAATCCTATCAATATATGATAGATTATTGAAACATGTTTACACAAGACGTGATCATCACCGCATATAGTTCCATTATTAGTATAATATATTTAATAGTTTAGTTATGTTTAATATATGTTGTAATGGAGAATCTTCTCGTGTATAACAATTTTTTCAGTTTTACGTGAATTGGAAACTAAGAGCCTTAACGTCAACTATACAACTATGAAACACTAATTTAATTAATTACATGCAATCAATTATTAAGATTCGATCTTACATTCTTACATATGAACTAAATGATTAATCTTATCATAAAAAATCAAATGGGTCTAAACGGGTTGGAGATTTAAATGGAATTAGTAAAAAAAATGGTTTAAATAGAACATGTTTATTTACTTTACAAATTCTAACAATAAATATGATACTTTTAATTAAATTTTTACAAATGAAAAATATCTTCCACTTTAAATCGGGTATTTTAGGTTGTTTGGAAAAAAGATACAGGATATATAATTAACTATTAATCAGTTGAATAAAAAATATTCGAGTCATTAATTTTTTTTGCATAATTTGGTTTATAAATAATATTTTTAGGATATTTGGTTATTTAAAAATTTAAGTACTCTTCTTAGTTCGGTTTCTAATTTTCGGTTTCAAAGATATATGATATGCTCGGTTATTTATGAAATTCATCTTAATTTTAGTTTTTTTTTTCAATTTGGCACTGTTCAATGCACCCGGGTAAATGTAACTGACCTATACATTATCTTATATAGAAATTATATAAGAAGAATTTATTTAATTTCAAAAATATATCTGCGTTTTCTGAGCGCGAGTCAAAATCTAGTTATATTTTATAAACCTATTATATACGTAGAATCAGTCTAGGGTAAGGAAATAAGGTTACAAGGGATGTGATAGACCAAAAAACTAGTGGAATATGATAGTTAACTATAGATTTTATATTTATCCATTGCGTCATTGATTGATATCTCAATTTTGTTTTGGAAAAATGTTTCTCAGCTACACGATGTTTACTAAAATATGGTGGAAACCATCCAATGTATGAAAATGTGTCAATAACTACACCAAGTTTATGTTAATACCTGCCACATATACGAAGTAAATAATTATATGGTGGCAACATCATAATCGGATTTAATCGATTTTAGTTAAAATTAATGGAGTCAATCCTTAATATATCAAAATTAAACCCCAATTAACAAAACCCGACCGGACCAGCTTCTGAACCCGACCCGTGGTCAACTTAAGTCACCTGCATTCATCAAATCGAAAATTATGGTTCATAACAAAGAAATAAAAAGGAAACAAAGAGTGATAGAGTGAGAGATATAGAATTGGGTGGAGGATCCAACAATAAGCGAAGGGGCAAGGCAAGTGAAGGCAATGTGCTTTGTTTTGTGGGTTACTGGCGAAAATATCTCAGGACATGCAAAAATCCGGGTCGAAGGTTCTATGGATGTGAACGAATCAAGGTACAACACATGTGTTTTCTGTATATGTTGACTTGGAGTCTTCGTTTGTAAGTTCTTAATGTTTCCTTTGTGTTAGCGTGGAGGTGAATGCAAAATTTTTCAATGGTTTGATGAGGAAAAGACTTTTGGATGGCAAAAAAAAGCTTTGATTGAAGCTAGAAACAAAATTCGCGAGAAGAACAAAACCATTGCACAATTGAAAAAAGACAATTTCAGAGCTTAGAAGTAATTTGGTGAAAAAAAGAAGAGGCAGAAGAAGACATCATTAACAGCTTTCTTAAGCTCTAAAGTACTTATTGTAATGCTTAAGAAATCTTATTGTCCTTATAAATCTTTGTAACGGTTTGAACTTCTTTGTAATGCTTTGAACATCAACTGAATTTTCATTCAAAATAGAGTTTGAAGTCATTGTTTTAACATCTAAAATAGGCGACTTGTCATACATAACAAGAGCAATATCATAACATTCACAATAAGAGACATTTTCGAACACTAAAAGGTCATATCCGAAGACCAAAGAAGACACCTAAAAACAAAAAAAAGACAGCCGAGAGAAGTCAAGTCAGGTATTATAGCATTCGTTTTCCTTTTGTTTTCCTCTACATTATCAAACAAAGGTTTCTTGTCCAAGATGTCTTCATATGGTAACTTGTACCACATTTTCTCCATAATACCTTTCTAAATCATCTCCTTCGTTACGTCTTCAAAGATTACTATACCATCAACTACAAACTGCTCCAAAAGACCATTCACAAAATTCAACTTTCCATCTTCAAATGTGAATACACCCGAATGAAAGAAATTGATCACTGACACTGGATCACTGTCATCAAATAGATCACACAAAAATTGATTATAAAGATATCACTAGATCATAAACAAACCAAAACAGTTCGCATGCATTATGTCGAACAACTTATGTGCATGATTTTTCGAAAGTACAAAACCAAAGAATTTTTACCTCATTGTGATTCCCAGAACGCTTCACCCTCTTCCTCTAACTGAATCTCCAGAAGCCACACTATCGCAAACGAATTACTCCAATGACGCTTCTTAAAACCCGATTTTACATTTTTCCCACTCCCCACATCTATTTTAAAGAATGAAAACGAAATTAGGTGCTCGATTTGTAATTTCTCTCAATCCCTTTCACTTGATCTCTTAGGTGCTCGATTTGTAATTTCTCTCAATCTCTTTCACTTGATCTCTCTGTCTCTGTCCCTCTCTCTGTGTGTTAGAAACCCCCAAATCGATTTTGCTTTACAAATCCTAACGATTTCGTGTCTGTTTTTTCGGGTTAAGACGAGGTTTCTGTGTGCGGGTTGGGTTAATTAGGTTGGGTCGGGTTGTTTGGTTTAAATTAAGTTTATTTTAATTACGGATTAACCCCATTAATTTATGCTATATCGATTAAATCTGATTACGATGTTGTCAACATATGGTATATATATGGTATGCATTAACATAATCTTGGTGTAGTTATTGGTACATTTTCATACATTGAATGGTTTTCATTATATTAGACAAAAAATCGTGTAATTGAAACTTTTTTTTCTTTTTTTTTTCTTTTCTGGAATATTGCTTTGATAAACTTTGATAGATCATGAGTTATGTGTACGGATGTAAAATATCTTATATATTAAAACAGAAGTCACAACCTTAATTTATGTGTGATATTTTTAAAAAATAGATTTAATGGACCTATTTCTAAAAAGTCATATTACATTTAATCTCTAATCTTATCATTTAAATTTTGGGTCTACCAGAAATTTTACTGGGCTATCAATAATTAGATTTAAACAATAGATGATTCATTAGATTTATAGATAGTACAAATTAGATAGATATAATTTAATGTTGTAATACTATACCTCCATATGTTAAATATTTGTCGATGTTAACTTTTAAAATTATAAAGATTTTTTTTAAATAACAAAAATTATATTATCTAACAATGATTAATCTTTACTACCTTAAACCAATGAAAACAAATTTTAAACTATATAGTTTATTTTAAAAATTAAACAAAAATTAAATGTTTAATTATTTACTCGATAATATAAATCTATGAAGCAAAAATTTTAATTTTTTAAAAACTTTATAAATTTGTGAAATGTTACAATATCTTTGAATATGACAATAAAACAATATTTTACTAATCTTTATATATATAATTACAATTTTAACAATGAAATAACAATCTGAAAAATATATATATATAGAAGAAGATACAAATACATCTAAAAGTTTGAAACAATCTATTCAATGAAAAATATATACCGTAAACTTATTATGTTTTAAAAATTGATAGACACATATATATTATAATATATACTAATTTAAAATTGAAAACAAAATATTTATATAAAAATAATGAAAACAAAAATCCGCGCATCCGCGCGGATTGAAATCTAGTTGCGGAATTAATTTTTGTGGCTAGAATGCTTTTAGAGTTTCCACGATTAAAAAGAAAAACTGATCTTATAAAAAAGTAAAAGTAAAGTAAAATATCACTGATTGAAAAATATAATATGAAGGAGTTGAGTGCGATTCAAGATCTCTGCATTGATCAGACCCGATAAAATCACAATTTTCAACGGAAAGTAGTCTATTATCATCTGTAGCACGACGACACCTGTTTTTGTCTGTTATGATACATAAGGGACACGTTTATAGTAGAGATCATCATCAGATCTCACCGACCTTATTCAGATCTTTTCATTCGAAATTTCTTGTTTATTCCCCCGGACGTATCGTTTCTTTCTTCTTTCAAGTGAACATGACCGTAGTCTGTAGATAAAATATCTACGACAGTGTTACCACAAAATACTCTATGCTCAGTTTACTCTCGTGGTCGTGAACCCACAGAAAAACCCATGAGCCCAAAACCATCTCCCTCCCGTGGTGTATATAACCGCGTCCAACCAGAAACCCTAAAGACTCCCACCAAAAACATCACCGGAGAATCTGACGGCGGCTTAGCACCGACGGCTATTGCCAAAAGATTGTTTATCTTCTTGGGGTATTTTACATACCTTTGGAAGAAACACAACTCTTTTGCGGTAGCTAAAAGCTAAGCTGGGTCAGTATAACACATATTTTATAAGTACTGCACTATCTAAAATAACACAATGGCAGCTGCTCGTTCACTCTCCGCTGGGGTTAAATCTCTTTACTCCGCCGTATCCCACAACTTTTCTGGTTCCATTGTCTTGAGGTACTTTTATTTAAAGTGATCCGTTTTTATTTACTTAGATCATGCACTCTCTTATATTCCGACTGAAAAAGGTTAAATTCTGTAATGAGAAAAACGAAATGTAAATTTTAATTTAATTATAAATACTGATTATGTTTAATCTGTACGGCTACAGATTTGATATATCATATGATCACTCAGATCTAGTTTTTACTATAAAAAATGCATGATATAGATCACTTTATTACGTTTTTCACCTTTTCATTATATCATCTAGCTCTTCTATCTTTGGCAAAATGTAAAAGTCAATTTCAAATCTAAAAAAACTGTAAAAGTCGTGAAAATAATTTTATAAATTGTTGTCGTATTCTTGTCGGATTCAGGAGGAGTTACGTTGCGACAGTACCAGGATTTGGTAAGGGAGGTTCCACAAGAGTTACGGTGGGAAAGTTGGAACAAAGAGCAAATCAAGAGGCAGAGTCTGCGTGGGCCCCGGATCCAGTCACGGGATACTACAGACCATTTAACCGTGCGGATGAGATTGATCCAGCGGAGCTCCGTGAGATGCTTTTGAAAAACAAAGCCAAGCCTTTATGAGAAATTCAATTCGTTGGTTCCACTAGACTATGTTGTAGGGGATTATTATGATTCCCGTTTTCTTGTTATGTTTTTGTCTTAAAGATCTATCTTGATTAAAGTAAAATAAAGATACTTATATCCTACGTTGCATTAAATTGGAGACGGATGGAAAAAGCAGGGGTTTTGGCCGGTTTTACTACTATTAGATTTGAACAAATGACTCTCGCCGTATGAAAGCGATATTCTAACTGGGTTTTGTTTTGGTAGAACCAAAAGGTAGGTCAATTCCAGCCTCCAAACCAATATCTTGAAATTAATTCATCAGATTGATGATAAAATACACGGACGTTCTAGTGGACATTATGCACTTGCTCGATCAGTGTGCTATTACGCACTCTTTCAAGGGTGGCTGCTTCTAGGCAAACTGAACCTAGCTCACGTACCGCTTTAATGGGCGAACAGGCCAATCCTTGGAACATACTACAGCCCGAGGTGGCGAATAGCAGACACTGGATTGAAACGCCAAGTGGCTTTAGATTCGGGGGTTCCCGCTATAGCCGCAGACTCCACGTTAGCTCCAAGACGTTGGTCTCTAACTAGGATCCAATCGGAGGATCGAATTGATTATAGAAACATGAGTTTAATTAGTCGATTTAAAGTATGGAAAGGTGTCTATAACTTCTCCCCCATGATCCAATGTGGAGACAAGGTATGTTTGTTATACCTTATCAAATGGACTTATTAATCTTTCAAAATGAAATATATGTATTATCATAATCTTCCTGTTAAAGATGAACAAGCCAATGATAGTACGAACCAGACGGGTGTGCTCCAGTCAAATCCCTTTTATTCGTTTTAATAGTCGTTCTTTTTGAACATTCATCTGTAATTCTTCGATTCTTCGGGGTTTATCTTCAATTAATAATTTAGGTCGGAAACGAAACGTTTTGAAATGTGGAATTAGGAATGTAAATGTTTATAAATATATACATATTTATATACACATACATGATTAACATGTAAGTAGAATAGTTGTTTTCTTCTGTTTGGTCTATATGAGAATATAAATCGACAAATAATTTTTTATCTTAAGTATAAGAAAATGAAACAATTAATAGTATACATCGAAATTATATTAAAATTTTAAAATAGCAGACATCGAATACTTAAATATTAAGTAGATTCACTCAAAATAAAGATACAAGTTATAACATTTGTTTTAAAAGGTTTTATTCACGTTTCCAAAACATAATCACAAGTTTTTAAAGTGGAAATGCAAGTTTCCATTGAGTTTCCAAAATGAGATTCTCAAGAAACGAATTTCTAATGAGTTTTCACGAGTTTTCAAGAGATTCTGATTCCGAAACATTTCTGAAACGTGAATCGTACCTGTATCCGAGTTTCCATGCAACCTAGCTTATATCTCAGTTTTCTTTTCTTAATCCAAACGGTTAAGTTTACAAGTGGTGTGGAGCTTAGCATATTAGACCCATGAAAGATTTACAAAGATAAACAAATAAAATCAGTTTTTTTTTTCAGGAATCAATACAAATTTTCACATATTCATTGTTTTTTTTTGAATTATATGTTCATGTGTTGCCACGTGTCGGTTCTCTGTCCCTGGCGATGCCGAAATGTTAATTCCCCAGTAGCCGGGACATGAACTCTGGTGGCTTCACCGTATTGGGCTTTTTACCCTCAAGTTAATCACCACCAGGCCACAAGCCATGGTTTTTCACATATACATTGATGCGACACAACGTGAGCAAAAAGATGACATGGCCATCTCCATGAAGACTAAATCAATTGTTTAAAAGTGTTAGTTTCTATATTGCTTTTTGCTTCAGATATGTTGAATTAGAATTGAATTACATGGGTCGTCTATGGCTCATCGGTGGCAGTTTGCGGTTCTTCTTCACTTCAGAACTCCTCTGCGCGTCTCCCTATCCTTTATTCTGTGGGAAGGTTTCGTCTTTCTTATGGACTTGTGCCTCTGTTTCTCATTGTTTTGAATTGGAAACCAGACTTCATTGCTAGCAGGCCAGATAATTGTCTTTTGGTTCTCGAAGACTTCAAGTCTTATGGTGGTTCCTGGTCGTTGATCGTCACAGTGTTGCATTTAGTCTATATTCACATCCCAGCATCGTATCAGTTCACTTGAGTTGTGTGGTGGTGCAGCTTAACTTGTCTGTTCGAGGTTTTTAGGTTAGGGAGTGATAGCAACAACAACTCTTTTCTTGCTTTTCCACCAGCAGTAGCGGGCGTATAGTTCGGTGTCGACATTCTTCTTCGTATTTTGGTAAGGGAATTTAATACCTCTTGCTTCTTGTTGTTTCTAACTTCAAAGTTGGATTATATTATAAGCTTAGATAAGATAATCAGAAGCCAGCTATCTGGAAACGACACGGGAAAACCCGACATATGAGAAAACGAGGTGAATCTCTCCTTCCTGTGATTCTCGTTGAAGGCTGAGAACGGTTTTCAATTTTCGAGAATTATAAATCTGAGCTAGTGGAACACGCCGAGGATATGGGTCGAGCGAAACTAGTTAGGAGTAGTTTTGATGTGCCGCAGTCCACGGATCATTACATGGAACCAGCTCAGCATGGAGTTCAGGATGTTCTGAACATTTCAACCGAGGTTCATGTTTTTCACCGTACCAGACTTGACTTGGATCATGCCAGACTTGAGAAAGATCATGCCAGACTTGAGAAAGATCATTCCAGACTTGAGAAAGATCATGCCAGACTTGACTTGGATCATGCCAGACTTGACGTTGATCATGCCAGACTTGACTTGGGTGGTGAAGAAACCAAAAACGGACATGCATTCTCATCCGGCGGACCATCCGGACAGTCCCACAAGAGTCCTTATCGTTACCCCGTGCATCCATCTGGTTCGGATGAACCTGGACATTATCTGAAGGGCCATCTTTGACCAATCTGCATGGAAGACTGAGTCTTTGACTCATTAATTCAGATCTGGTCAAATTTGTATTTTCTATGCATTGTTTTCCCACATTTTCTTTAATTGTCTTTGACTACAAAACACTATAAATATGTAGTTCCTTTGATGAATAAAAGAAGTTTAGTTTTGGTTGTTTATTTTGTTTCTTCTCTGAGTGAGAGAGAGAGTTCTTTAGCTAGTTCATTGGTGTGAACCGGCTTGTTGATTTGGTGGTCAGCCAATTCATCTTTGTGTGTTGATTGGTGGTTAGCCAACACATTCATTCTTTCTTTGGTGGTTAGCCTTAGATCGTGGGTATATCAAGAGTCATTCCGCATCTCTTGACGATATCCTTTCAATCCATCTCAGTTCCAGAAGTGTCGTTTGCCTTCTCGGATCATATCCAACACCCAGCTAAAGTGATCCTCCCTATCTTAGGGTTCTTCAGTTGGTATCAGAGCCACTTTGGCTGGTTTGTTTTCATTATTCTTTTCATCTTCTCATCTCTTCATCATTTTCTTATTTCTTTTTTGGATCCGGGCTGTTCCTTTACTCCCTTGTGATCGCCTATTATAAAAAAAAAAATTTAAAAAAAAAAAAAAAAAATTTGGCTTGAATCACTTCTGAAGAGAAAGCCGGGGGGAGTGGTGGAAGAGAAACTCTGCTGGCTGAAGAGAAATCCAGCCTTAGGACAGTTAAGGCGGATCCATATTAAAAAAAAAATCTCTTCATCTTACCTTTTCTTTTTTTTTCTCACAAAAGTTTGTTTTGGGTTTTGATTGCTGAATTTTGACTGCCTATCATCCTTTGAACCAGTGAAAGAACTTTGAGTGACCATCTAAAAATCGTGAGCTAAACACTTTGAGAGTGTGAAGATTTTTATTTGCTAACTTTGTTAAGTGTTTCAGGATGTTTGGACTTCTCAAGAAATCAAAACCACTACAAAATGATGTCTACTTTCCTTTTAAAACTGTTGTTGAAAAGAAGCAATTGATTTTTGACAAGAGACTGTTTGCTTCTAATGAATTTGATTTTGTGCAGAAACAAAGAAAGAGACAAAACAGGTCCAATGATGAGAAGTTGGTCAGAAGTGGTGATCGTCCCTTCACCAAAGCCAAGAGAAGCAACCGTGATGTGTCTGATCAGAATGAGCTTCAGACTTATGCCAGCTTGGAAAAGATGTTGCATAAGGCGATTCATGTTGTCCGGCAACTCAAAAAGAAGAGAAACACCAACACTTCTTCTGCACCAAAACAACAAATTAATTCTTCTTCTCCTTCAAATTCTAATTTGAAAACTAATGTGTTGTCTTCTGATAAAAGCAAGGCTGTGAAAACCACAAGCAAGGCTCTTTCTACCAGGTGCTTCAAATGCCATAGGATCGGTCATTATGCCAACAAGTGCCAAAAACAGAAATCGTTGGTGACTTTGGAGAAAATTGAAACCGAGCCAGAAAAGGAAGACCCTTTACCAATTTTTGATGACTATGCACATGAACCGAAGGAAGGGTCAAGTGGAGAGCAAAACTGTGGTCATAAAGAAAGATCTTCTTCCATTCACAAACCGGACCAAACTCAAGGTGAGCAACGTTCTGATTATGGTTCTTTTGCTTATAATCCTTTTCCTTTTAATGTTTCAGATTTGAGGACAAATCTTTTTGAAGAGGAAGGGAATGATGTGCCGCAGTCCACGGATCATTACATGGAACCAGCTCAGTATGGAGTTCAGGACGTTCTGAACATTTCAACCGAGGTTCATGTTTTTCACCGTACCAGACTTGACTTGGATCATGCCAGACTTGAGAAAGATCATGCCAGACTTGAGAAAGATCATTCCAGACTTGAGAAAGATCATGCCAGACTTGACTTGGATCATGCCAGACTTGACGTTGATCATGCCAGACTTGGCTTGGGTGGTGAAGAAACCAAAAACGGACATGCATTCTCATCCGGCGGACCATCCGGACAGTCCCGCAAGCGTCCTTATCGTTACCCCGTGCATCCATCTGGTTCGGATGAACCTGGACATTATCTGAAGGGCCATCTTTGACCAATCTGCATGGAAGACTGAGTCTTTGACTCATTAATTCAGATCTGGTCAAATTTGTATTTTCTATGCATTGTTTTCCCACATTTTCTTTAATTGTCTTTGACTACAAAACACTATAAATATGTAGTTCCTTTGATGAATAAAAGAAGTTCAGTTTTGGTTGTTTATTTTGTTTCTTCTCTGAGTGAGAGAGAGAGTTCTTTAGCTAGTTCATTGGTGTGAACCGGCTTGTTGATTTGGTGGTCAGCCAATTCATCTTTGTGTGTTGATTGGTGGTTAGCCAACACATTCATTCTTTCTTTGGTGGTTAGCCTTAGATCGTGGGTATATCAAGAGTCATTCCGCATCTCTTGACGATCCTTTCAATCCATCTCAGTTCCAGAAGTGCCGTTTGCCTTCTCGGATCATATCCAACACCCAGCTAAAGTGATCCTCCCTATCTTAGGGTTCTTCAAGTTTGATTTTGGAAATTTTGTTTGAGTCGAAGCTTGTAATTGAATTCCTTACTCCAGTTTTTGGTTGTTTTATAAAAGTTTCAATTTTAAAAATAAAAATAAAAACTATATTGTAGAAACTATATATTTATTTAGTGAATTTAATATTTACTATAAATTCAATAAAATAGATTACAAAAATAAACTATATTATATTAAATGATAGAATTAAAATTAAGGAAATATACTTTGTGTATATTCTAACAAAAAGATACCTATATGAATAATTTTGGTTTATTTACCATTTGAATTAGCAATTACAACTAAATGAATAATTTTTAAGTACTTCAAATGCAAATAATAGTCTATAAAACATTTTCGAGTAAGGACATTACTGGTTTCTCCGCTACCATCCGCAAACACAGATTTTGCGGTTGGTGGCGGTTGTTGGCGTTTTGAAACAATCACTCAAACTGTTCTAAACCTCTCTAAATCTCTTAAATTCAAAAGATGGTTTCAGCTAGCGTTTGTGACTTCGGGAGGGTAAATTTTTTTTTTCTTTTTCTTTTTAAAAAACACTATAAATACAAAAATAAAATAACAATTTGAATTGAAATAATAGATATACTACAATATATATATTATATTTTAATTTATATTGTAAAATTTTATAATAAAAATATTTTCTATAATTTTTTAAAATTTTAAAATAAAATTTTAAAAATAAAATTTTATGTCCATTATAATATTATGATGTTTAATATTTTTATAATTAAATAAAATATAAATATTGTTAATTTATTATTTAACCACTATTGTATTTGGTGGTTAACCAATCATTAGTATCCTGTAAATGCACCAATTTTTAACCGAAGTACCAGTTATACAAATCTCTTAAAACAACTTAAAACTGCAACCACTCGCATCCGCGAACTCCTGCAACCGCAACCGCTGCGGTTACACCAGTCATATCCTAAATAGGTAAATAACTTTTTTTCAAATTTGTTTTTTATGAATTGACAAAAGCTAACCGCGAGACAATAATTGGGTGCATTAATTTTTTTTTGTTGTTAAAAATCCAAAAGTAACATGGGATAACTAACACAAAATCTATATTATAATAGTTGAGTTTTTGCTCACTCCTCAGCGCACCACGTCAGCGTTTTGTGGGCTCCACTTTTAAAAAGTGTGAAAAATGTCAAGCACATGGCTCGAGCACGGGTTATTGAGATATAAACACCAACATTTATACCACTAAGCTAAATGATACTTTGTACATTGATGACCGAACCTAATATATATTTATGAAGATCGGAAGCCCTTGCTTTTGCGGCTTCCTCTGAGGGTCGGGCCTACAAGTATATTATGGGTTTCATTTTTAAATGGGATTCATCACGTTATATGAAGAAACTCAAGTTTGCAACAATTATAGTTTTCCCATATTATAAAATGTTGTCGTTTAACATGAATTTGGGTTCTTTTCATCATTGTCTCAAACAAGTCCGAGTTACAGACCCAATCTGCATCTTCACAAAACTAATTGATTCCTCTTAGCTTTAATCGTCTTCTAGAAAATATTTCTCTCTGCCTCTCCAGTTCCTCAAACCGGCGTCCCGGCGTCCGTCACTCCACCTTCGAGTCTCTGCGTCTTGGTCGTAGTAGCCAGAGCATAGCCTTTGGCTTCCTCCGCTTCTAGGATTCCCTGAACTTCAAGAAAAACAACGAGTTTTTGGAAATCACGGTTCTCTTCCTTGATGAAAAGGTAAGTTAATCTTCGATCTATCATATTTATTTAACATAATTGTTTTAATTGATTTCCTGATTCTTTGTTGAATAATATTATTTGCAGATTCTGTGATTCATGGGTTTACTCCCGTCGGACGTGCTAATCATTACATGCCATCTTGAAAGCAGGTTCCATTGTGAAAGTCGATCGTTCTGAGGTTGCTAGGTGCTCAAGCATGTACAAAATAACTGATCATACATTCCTTATTCGTTTCATCTCACTAACCATTATTGATGTAGTCATCATGAGTGCAACTGAGATCAATCTCCAGTCAAGATTAGACTGTTCGACAATCTCCAAGTGATTGCGAATACAAACCTAGAACTCCCAGGTATGTTATCATATTGCATCTGGGTTTATATTATGTTTCGATATCATAACTGATATTTAAATTCGTAGATAAGGTTGGACAAATCCGTTCTGTCCAGGGCTCTGACCTCACCAAAGAAACAACTCTAGTCGTTATCCGTCTCCTCATTGATCCGTAAGAAACAAACAACACATAATTCCCTTTATATTACTGTCTATATTGTGCTAACATCAATAATCAAAAATATTTTCTACCCAAGATTTGTGGTCGTCTATTTATCTCCCTTACTTATCAATCTAATTTTACACAAATCTTTATTTTACAACTTAAAAGAAACCACGATTACTCAAACAATCAAAGCACCAAAAACTAGAATCCCAAAAAAAGACGAATCATTAATGATCACATCTCTTTTTGTCTAATCTTACAAATAAACTTCAAAATATATAAAATCAATCAACTCAACTAAAATTCAACGACACATACATTGAGCCAGCTAAAAAAATACAAACTACACGGCCAGCTATTTAACAATTTACAAACTTACTTTTGCAGATGCTTACGAAGAAGACAAAGACGACAACCAAAATCAGTGAAATTACCTAAACAAAAAAGTAGAGTAAGTTACAAACTCTGATAAATACAACTAACAATGATTTTTGTTTACATTAAAAGAGAAACAAACACAGCCACACCAGGAGATACAAGAGACAATCCCAACAGACACAAAGGCGGCAACAACATTTCCACCTGCTCACTCCTCTTGTCTTATGAAAATAGCTTACATGCTCAATGTCAACAGGCCAATGCTATTATTTTCTTACGAAAAATAAATATATTCGTTTAAAACCCATTAAAGCCCAAATACTAATTGTCACTCATTTTATAGTTATTTCTACAAGTCTTCGTGTATTTGTTTTAAAGGTCCGATAAAAGCAACAAGTTTAAAAATAAAAAACATATAACCAACATAATAAGAATATAAAAAATTATTACTTAATACACACACTTACACAACTAAACTGGAGAAAAAAATATCCAGAAACAAAAGGTACTCTCAACAACCTTAATATAATTTATGTAATCTCAACCAAGTAACAAATTAAAAAGACAAATAAACAATAAGTCTCAGTGACACAGCAAGCAACACCACGAACTATATCAGTCACATTACTAACATAGTTTAGTCGTTCATGAGTGGAGAACGGTGCATACATAGTTCATCATCACAACTCTAACCCTATAACAATAAAAAACTTGAAAAACAATGATCAACCCAAAATGCAATAACCCTAACAAATATTGAGATGAAACAAGAACTCTGTCCACAACTCTGCGCAAGCGCGGGGGCAATGCTCCTAGTCAAAAGTAATAACTCAGCTCTTAAGACACTGAATTTTGTTTGATGTTGAGTTAACTAAGTTATTAATTTTTCTAAGGAGATACTCAAAATTGTAACTCAAATATAATATATTATAATTCATTATAACCCACTAAACTCATGCTTAGTTTTGTATCTAAGCATGAGTTGGGAGTTAAATGAGAGGATAAAGAGAAATTGCAGTAAATCTGTTTCTATAGAACTTTTTGAACGGGCAAATACAGTTAAAATAATTTGTTTTGTTTTATATTAAAAAGAAGAGTGGTTGGTCAATTATATAAAATAATTTGTTTGTGGAACGAATTCCATCTTTGGTACACGAAGCTCTTCAGAAACATTTGCGGGCAAAGATTCTTTTTTCGAACTCTTCTTCTTACTCGATATCTCGTGTTTTTCTTTTTTTTTTTATCAAGAAGGAAATGATAGAGAGAAAGAGAAAGATGAAATAATTTTTTAAGAAACCTCTCTATGAGAATGAGTAAGTGTAAAGATTGTGAAGAAATTACTTCCCTTCTTATAGGCATGAGAAATTACTATTTACTTGCGGATTTTCGGACACGAACTTTGCCCAAATACACCAATCTCGTCCGAACTCGCCATACCGCACGTTGGGATCTCACTAGAAATCCACGATCTTAACGAGCTGGGGGGCTAACTGTTGGGGTCGAAAACAGTTACAACGAAGTTAACGTCCAAATCCCCGAAGAAGAAAACGAAAAACCTTCTTTGACAAATACTTTTTCGAAATAGATTCTTCCTTACGAAAAGCTTGCGGAGGAAACACGAGACATCGGACAAGAGCTCAAAAAGGGTCGCTACACAGCGACCGAACGCGTGTTCCGCTCGGTCGCTACGTAGCGATCGAGCGTTCGTTCCGCTCGGTCGCTATGTAGCGACTGAGCATTCGTCCGCTCCGTTGTTAGGGTCGAAAACGGTTACGACGAAGTTAACGTCCAAATCCCCGAAGAAGAAAACGAAAAACCTTCTTCGACAAATAATTTTTCGAAATAGATTCTTCCTTACGAAAAGCTTTGCTGAGGAAACACGAGACATCGGACAATAGCTCGAAAAGGGTCGCTACACAGCGACCGAACACGTATTCCGCTCGGTCGCTACGTAGCGACCGAGCTCTTCCGAAACGTCGATACGATATTAGTCCATGCATTCTCGTCTACCATTTGATGCTATCTCCTACCCATTTCATGTTTCCCGCCATTCTAAGTCATCGATCAAGCTTTACGGTAAAAAACGCGGGAAGTTCACTCTTTATCGAAAGAAGCCGTAATAAACGCTTCGAGCCAGAAGACGGCCCAAAGGGACCTAAGACATGACTTGAGGCCCAACTTACGATTTCTTAACCAACAGCCCATAAGCCGCATGACGGTTTGCGCTTGGTTTGCGAGGAAAGATAAATGTCAAGTTTCCGCGGATAAATACGAAATTTTGAAGATAATTACGAAGATCGGAAAAAATGGAATATATCCATTTTTATGCTATGGCGGCTTAAGGGTAGAAGAAAAAAAGCGTAAACCGATCTAGGAGCCAGTATATAAGGAGTTCTAGACGAGAGGCATAAGGAGGCTTTTTCCCAGAGCAAACTTAGCACTTCGAGCAATTAGGCATATTTCCGTTTTTTGTTATTCGAGCTGCGACTCAACTAGGTTATTACCGTCTTAGGGTTTAGAACTAGGACTCTCGCCGACAGCTCTCGTAGCCCAGGCTCTTACCTTGTTGTAACGCTCAAACGCGAATTCGGAATAAGATCCACTTTGCTCTCTTTTCGATTTCTTATACTTTATCGTTGTTATTATTGTGTTCTGATTGCTTGGCGTGTGGTATTAGCAGATATCCGGGACCTCTGAGAAATTAGGGTTTTACTAGTTTCCTTATTTAAACGGAAATTGACAGTGCGAATTTCGGTTCCCACAGTTTGGTTTAAATTCGATTAGGTTAATATTATATTAGTTAAATCCGGTTAGGTTAAATTTGATGTGTGGACTTTTTTGTAAGTCTACAACGATTTTTTTCTTTCCCTTTATTATTTGCGAAAATTAAAAAATAATTTATCAAATTTGTTTACTTATTTTTAATAGTTATAATATATGACTTAACATTCTTATTCATATATTTGTAAATTTAATTTAAAATTAAAGATTTTATGTAAACACCAATAAAATAGACTGAAAAAGGCGTCTCCAACTAAATAGACTTTTTTGTAGGTCTACGAAACCCTAAACCACAAATCTCAAACCCTAAATGTTTTGCTTGATAATCAAAAAGTATCAATTATACAAAATATAAACTACTAAACATTAATATGCAGATTTAAGTTAATAAAACAAAAAAAAAACAAAATCTAAAATCTAATCCTATAAAATCAACCACTAAAAGACATAACATGTTAGAACCTTTTGTTTCTAAACTATGAACATTGTCTAACACATGATAACCAAATTAGTATATATTCTTCAAAATTGTTCAATTATATGAAATTTTAATTTATTTAGTTCATATTATCCATTATATTGATGATTAGTTGAAAATATCACAATAATTATTTTTATACATTTTTAAAATTAAATTTTTAGATCAAATTAGAGTGTAGATTACAAACTAAGTCTATAAGATAGACTTCGTACGAAGTCTATGAATTTGTAGAATTCTGTTTTACTTGTAGACTTTCGAATGATAGAAACATAAAATACATTTCTGTTTTTTTGTTTGGTCATAAGGGTTAAATAATACTTTCACTATTCTTTTAGGTTAGTTTTGCATTTGACTGAAAGAGGAGTACACTTTTAGGTTTTACTTGAATATTTGGGTTGTTTTTAGTAAATATCCCATAAAAATGTGTGGAAACTCCTTACCGGAGTCGTCAACGAGGTGATTTACATTTCTTTTACTCTCGATGAACAGTAATGAGTGAACCCAATTTAATGTTACGCCACAAAATGTTATTTTGACGACATAGCTAGTCAGCTTAGTAAGTAGTACATATAGTGCAAAACATTGGTCCCTGGAAAGATGACTGATGATATCAAGTTTGAAATTAAAGGAGAATGTTGGAAATGAAGTTTTAATTGTTTTTTTTTTTTGGTTGCCTCTAACGAGAACTTTCCCAAATCCACAGGGCGAGGATATTTGCGATGGAGTAGCTAGGGAAGTGGAAGAAGAAACTGGTGTATGTACCTTGCTTGCTTTCCAATAAAAATAATCTATTTAAGGATCTTTTATTTACTATTTTACTTGCCACTTTATTCTAAAACTTGTGTTCTTTTCATGGGATTTTCTTACTTCAGATCGTTGCAGATTTTGTGGAATTGTTGTCTTTCAGGTGAATTATGTTTTCATTGACTTGGCAAACATCTGATCTGGCTTATCCCATTAGTTCCTGATTTGGTTTACTCTTTCTTTACTCGTGTAGGCAAAGCCACAAAGCATTTTTGAACAAGAAATCGGATTTGTTTTTCCTGTGTGCCTTAACTCCACAGCTCCTACGAAATCATTGAACAAAAATCTGAGATATTGGAAGCTAAGGTATGTAATATTAACTTTCTAACTTTTTCTCACAGTTGTTGATGAGCCAAGAAAATATTTAAAAGTTACTCTCACCTGAGCTTGTGTATATGGTTTTTTTTTTGCTATATAGTGGATGCTGATCAAAGAATACGTAGACCAGCCATGGAACTAGAACAAGGAGATGTTCAAGTACATGGCAAATATCTGCCAGAAGAATTGTGAGGAAGACTACTTGGGATTCTCCACGGTGGAAACTACCACAGGAACTGGTAAGAAGAGCTTTGTTTACTGCAATGCTGATCATGCCATGAGCCTTAATGCAGCGCGTGATCAAGCCTCCTCTTCTCATTGATAACATTCTCAGCATCCCGATTCTGTGTCGGATGAGACAATGTATCCTTTTCCAATTGTCATTGTCTTTGTAATTTATTTTCAGTTATTGTTCTCCAAAACATTGAAAGCCTTTACCGGTTTTTAAATTCTCAGCTTTACGGTTCATGTTATTTCTGGTTTAATCTGATTTCCCGGTCTTTATTTTACCGATATTTGCTATAATCTTGAAATTTCAAAGGAAAAACACTACAAGAATTCATTAAAATAGTTACGGATTGGCAAAGACAATTCTGTAGCCAATTTTGTTAGCTACAAATACAGCGAGAGAACACATAGTTTTAACTTTGTAGCTAAATTTGTAGCTAACTATAACAATATGCTATATAGCTAGAGACGGATTTCATTGATCCGTAGCTAAATAGCTACACCTTGGCTAGAGATTAGTGGTTACCATAATTGTTCTATTTAGCAACAATAAGCTACAATCGTTTCTATTGCTAAATAGCACTAGTGTCTCTAGTTTCGTAATTTCGTCGCATTGACACAATACTATAATCATCAAGATAATAAAAATTCTAATATTTCATGTACATACATAATAGAATGGTAGATTATCAATTAATTTTTTAACGTAAATATAACTTATGTTTTAAGAATTTTTTTTAATCCACATATATTAAAAAAACTAGTAATGAGTAAAAGGACCCGCTTTTATATTAGTATAGAGATATAGCCCCTCTTCTTTCCTGTTGAGGCAATTATTCCCCAATAGTAAAATAATCATCCATTGAATGCATTCTTATTGGCGTAAAGAAAGAAAAAGTTGAAAAGTCGTCTCGAGTAAAGGGATGTGCTGCTTTGCTAGTGAAGTAAGCTAAGCGTGATTTTCGTATTCAATGACTCTGGTAGCTAAAATGCGGTTGGAAGCGAGGCTGCAGATCTGGGTGCGCTTAGATGCCCCGAAGCAATGGCCAACTAAATTCTCTCCTCTAAGAAACAAAGATGAGAAGAAGCGCACTGATTTCCCTCAGCTAAATCTTTGGCATTCTTGTTAGCCTTGCACTTGGCAGAGCTCTTTCTTTTTCTCGTCTATCAGCTTCTCTGCTGACGTCATTTCCGAATGTTTTTAACCCCCTAGCAAAGCAACCAGCCTTTTTTCGTCCCCGCTTTCTAAGCAAGGAGAAGAGTCGTCTCAGTTCATCATAGCTCGAAGAGTATGACCTGACCTCTCTAGCACCATTAATAATTGTGCTTGTGCTTCCGAATGGAGAAAGCTGCTCTTAGATAAGATGCTGTATGCACGGGGGGGGGGGGGGGGGGGGGGGTAACCCACAAATTGGCTGAAGAAGGAACCAGGCTGGTGATTGTTTAATGGTCAAGTAATCGACAAGAGCCGATGGAAGCCGTTTTAAAGCGGTTTGAACCAAATGAACCTGAAACAAATGTAAATGAATTAAAATAAGAACAAAACATATAATAATAATATGATGGAAATATAGAAAGGATGGTCGAAATTGTGGATGCAATGGAACTAAGTTTGATGGTCGTATGATACTCTCAAACTAAGCCGGTGGGTGGAATGAATCGATGGATAGGGATTGACTCTCTTAATCAATGGACGAATAGGTTGACTTGAATCACACAAGACTCTCTGGACGTGGCTTCTTTAGAACTTAGTAAATCACACACAAAGAACTAGAGAAATAACAACAAAGAATGCACAACTTTGTTAAAAGAAAAACTGTTTTCTATTATTTTCAAAATGATCAAACGTAATTTACAATGAAGAAACAACTTGAGCTGTATAGGCTCGACTACTTGTACTCTCTAACAGTCATAAAATGACATAAGGAAACAAATAAAAACGAAATAAAAGATTTGGATGAGAAGGCTTTGATGGCTCCATGAAAACTAGCCGTTAGCTCAATTTATGCTTTCAAAAGGGGAAACTCGGATGATCTTGTATCTGGACAACTCCTGAATGATTACAAGGTTTAGGAGTCTCACTGATACGATCCTGTAGTGCCTTAATGGATAATATGGCCGATGGTCTTGAGAGATAACTTGAAGAAACTCCTTTAAGGCATTAAGTGTACATGCTGCCAAATATGGAAGGTTGGTGTAAATGAAGATCCGCCTGATCCCCTAGATGCAGGTGCAGCTAAGGACTTCTGGGATGTCTTCGGGATGGTTGATATTATCTCATGGCTTCCATAGATAACTCTGGGTCGAACCAAATTGAATTGGTTGGAGACTTTCCATAAACAATGTCGGTTTGGCCGATTTTCGGAAATTGATTGCATCTTGGCATTTTCTTGACCAATTCTTCTGATTTAGGTCTTCCCGGAAAGCTAATAAATCCATATTGAAGCCCAGGATTGATTCTGAAAAAGGATACTTCATGGCTGGGCTGAAATCCACTTCTAAAGGCTGATACTCCTAGCTGGACGGGCTGGCGAACCTTCGGTTTTTAAAATTCATAACTTCCTCCTCCGAGAGGATTTTCTAGTAAATCCAAGCCTCAGTGATTCCTTGTTGAGTTGGATTTCCTTGAAAATTGGTTTCGTGCCGAAAAACCTTCTTATCAGATAAGACAAAATGTTGTGAAAGTTATCCCGTATATATTAAAAGAGAAGCATTATAACATTTGGGTGTTTCCATGTGCCATCACTAAAATGACTCTTACAATTCTTAGAGAAATAGGTTAGTTCATCTAAATATAAATTAAACTTTTATTAAATTAACCATAAAGTTAATTTGTAATTTATAAAATTATTCTTCTTTCTTTCCTTAAACTAAAGCTACGAATTTACTTAATATGAGTGTTGCTATGTGTCATCACTAGAATGACTCTTACAATTCATAGATAAATAGACTGGTTCATCTAAATATAAATTATACTTTTATTCAATTAACCATAAAATTAATTTGCAATTTATAAAACTATTCTTCTTTCTTCCCTTAAACTAAAGCTACATAATTACCTAATATGACTAAAATATATATGATAGCTAATGATTTTGAATAATAAAGATTTGATAACAATTTGTGAATTCTCTTCTTTTTGTTTAATTTCTATTGTGAAAATAAATTAAACTATTGAATAATTAAGATTTTGATTTTTCATATTTAATATATTTAAAAAATTTTAAACGAATATAATTTTAAAAAAATTAAAGATTCACATTGAAATTTTGTGTGGTCACTGACTTAAATTTTTGATATAACAAGATACAAATGATCATTATATCATATGATTATAAAATTTCATTGAATTAATATTTATACTAAATATATATTTATTTTAATATGTTTTGAATTGACTATATACCATATTAAAATTTATAAATAATTTTATTTCAAAATTTAAGAGATATGTATTATACTTGAATTGATTAAAAAAATATTTTTACGGTTTTATTTTGATCAAATCATCAAAAATATATTTTAAATATGTTTTTTAATTATTTCTAAAAATATATTTTTAGGAAAATTTTTTAAAATATTTAAGTTGTAACATTGCTTAGTATGCTGACGTATCAACACCTTAGCTCTTCTCACAGTCTAAATTAAAAAAAAAAAAAAAAATTCTCTTATTAGAAAAATTACGAAGATTGCCATTGTATATTTATACACGGCAAAGTTCTATAATTAATATCCTATGAATTATTGCATTAATGTTTTGCAACAGGAAAATATTAAAGTACATCATTATGAACTTGCCCGAAATGATTAAAATACTAAATATAAATGAAAGACAATGTTACCAATAATGTGCTTTAGTATCACTGGTATCAATTGATTGTTTCCTATTGTGAATCAAATAATAATTATCTATGTAAAAAAATTGTCAACTTTAATACATAAGTTTATAGCTGATATATAGGTATGTGTTCTTAAAAACTTTTTAAACGTTTAAATTTATATTACTTACTAAAATATATCCGAATACAAATTTTATATATCTATCTATCTTGTAATAATATAGAAAACTTCCTGAGATTTTCTTTTTTACTTTCCGAGATATTTAACTAACTATAACTTAATATGAAAAAAGCCTATATTGTTTTCTATTGATTAACATTTGATATTTAATTCTATAAGTTTGAATTATTTTATAGATACTTAAATATATAAGTGTAACTAGAACAAAGTCAATCGGTTTAGAGTAGATCTGCTAAGAATTTACTACTATCATATATTGGATCCGATATTAATTAAAAATTGAACCCATATATTATTTATTATTTTATTTTTAATTTGCAGGTCCGATACAAATCTCGACCATATAAATATGTAATACTTAAGCAATTTTTTGCATAATTTAACAGTGAGTACGAAAAAAACTTATACAGTCATATAAATATAAATATGTAATACTTAATAAAATTGATTTATAATTAAATACTTAGAAGAAGAAGAATAAAAGAAAATACAATTCTATTCCATGTGTTTATAACTTAAAAATATGTAAACATATAATAAGTAATTCTATATGTGTGGGTTATAATCTAGTATTATAATAATTGGCTTTATTTCTACCTTTCATGGCAACCAAATAATTTAGCCCTAATAGCTTGATACTGATTTTTCTGTATCATAACTACCGTTGGGGTGGTGTCCGGATATCCATTCGGGTTCGGTTCGCGTCTATTCGGGTTTCAGGTTTTCGGGGTTAAAACTTTCAGCCTCATTCGGGTATTTATAAATTTCGGTTAGTGTTCGGATGTTTTCGGGTTTGGTTCGGGTTCGGATAAACCGTTTATATTATTTTTAAAAAATTTAAATTTATTATACACTTCAAATTTCTCAAAATCCAAAAAAACAAATATATATTACATACAAATTTGAATAAGATATGCCAAAATACCTAAACTTAACATATAAATTT
The DNA here is from genome assembly GCF_020379485.1 of Brassica napus. Taxonomy (NCBI): domain Eukaryota; kingdom Viridiplantae; phylum Streptophyta; class Magnoliopsida; order Brassicales; family Brassicaceae; genus Brassica; species Brassica napus. Next base: position 18,077,491 of record NC_063444.1, on the reverse strand, counting down.
GTTTGGCTTGAATATTCGGATAGAAAATCAATAGATATTTCAAGTATTTTTGGTGTTTTGAGTATTGTTTGACTATTTTAGACATTTACTTTTGTATTTGTATATATTTTTAATTATTTTGGAAGACTTATATCTACTATATTTTTAGATATTTTTAAATATTAAATCTAAAAATAATTAAAATATATGTAGGTATATAAATGTATTTTGGACACATTCGGGCACCCCAAATACTTCCGTTCAGGTCAGATTCAGTTCTGGTTCTCTAGATATAAAATTTTTAAACTCGTTCAGATATTAATCAATTTTGGTCTGAGCTCGGTACTAATTTTCTGGATCGGATTTGGTTCAGTTCTTCGAATTTTGATTTTTGCCGAGTCTTAACTCCCCTATGTTAGAAACCCATTTTGAAATCAGAATGTTCTCTTTGTCAGATAAATGGAGATGGCAAACAGGCAGTCCCGTCCCGTCACGTCCTGGACCGCAGCAGGATTGTCTTCAAGCGGATCACGGCGGGTCAGGCCCGCCGGAGCTCGAATCGTAATCTCCAGAGCTCGAATCGTCATCGTCGTTTCATTTTTTCAGGGAAAGTCACACGAATCACCTTCTTCTCACTCTCTTTTTTTTAAAGTAAAATAAGAAATTAAGAAGAAAAAAATACGGGTTTTGTAATCCCGCATGGCCTGCTTCGGCCCATCCCGAAAAATCCCAGTCTCGCAACAACCCGTCCCGCGAGGCCTACTAATTTGCGGACCTATAAAATCCCGGTCCAATACTGTCCGCGACAGTCCTTTACGGGTCAGGTCCATGATTGACATCTGTACAGATAAGCAAAGAATAACTTGAGTGTAAATATACTCTTAAAAAGAATATGATGCACATTTGGCATTCCTTCCATCCCGAAAAATGGTCAAATGATAATAGTTTGTTTTCCTTGATAAGTTAAGAATAAATAGTTACCTTACTAGAATTTATTCTTTGCGTCTTACAAATCATGATGATCAATGTCAACACAAGCAAAATTCTTTGAGTATAATTTTCATGTAAACAAAGAATAATATAATATAGTGGTCATATCTTAGTATTATATTTTAAACTACTTGAGCGTATGCATATATAAAGAAAGCTCTCATCATTCATAAACCAAATGTAAGAAAACTCTAGAAAATACTAATTAATTAAAAACATATATTTATATCATCTATGGAAATACTTAAGAAAGTTTATGCATTATATCCAACTCGCGGGCTAAAATGCGATGGTTGCAGTCTTGGTGAAAACTACTATGGTGATGGTTATCGTTGTTTTCGTTCTGGAATCTTCTTTCACAAAGAGTGTGCTAATTCTAGCCTAGAGATTTGCAACCTCTATCATCCACAACATTCTTTGAAAATTAAGGTATGTGCAAAAAACAATAATGTGCAACAAGAATGCAAACTTTGTAGAATTAATTTGCCAAAAATGTATTATTATTGTTCTATATGTGATTTTGCCATCGATTTGATATGCGTAAAAAAAGAAGTTAAGAAAGAGATTGGAGATTCAAAGATCCATGAGCATCTATTATCCCTTGTTCCTGAGATGGTTAGCTTTACTTGTCATCTATGTCAAGTACTTGATGACCGGTTTCCTTTTGTATGTAATTTATGTGATTTGAGTTTTCACCAAGATTGTGCCGAATCCATATCAGAGATCAACTATTCTTGCCATCCTCAACACCCTCTCAAGCGTTTCACGCGTGTTCCAAATCGCACCGGTGAAAATTGTTGCTTGTGTGGTAACAAGCTTCATAACGTGTTTTATCATTGTTCAGTTTGCAACTTCAGCGTGGATATCAACTGTGTAAAGAATCCACCTCCTTTCAGTCTTCTCCAACCTAAGGCTCATGAGCATCCAATCATTCTTATGCCGCAAAGAAGTTTTGTTTGTAATGCTTGTGGAATGGATGATGACCCAAATCCTTATGTGTGTCCTCAATGCAATTTCATGATCCATAGAAATTGTGTTGATAAACCACAAGTCATAAAGATCAATCATCATGACCACCGCATTTATTACAATCATTATCTTGATTCTGATGATTGGGAATGTGGAGTGTGTCAAAAAGAGATAAAATGGACGTGTGGAGCTTATTCTTGTCCGAAGTGTCAAGATTTTGCAGTTCATCTAAGATGTGCCACAAAGTTCGGGATTTGGGATGGGATTGAACTTGAAGGTATATCAGAAACTAATATCGAGCTTAAGTCATACGAGGTGGTTGAAGAGGGACTTATAAAGCATTCCAGTCACCAAAACCATGTTTTGAAGCTCAATGAAGAAAGTGATGCTGATGTTGAAGCCATAGTTTGTGAAGCATGTGTATATCCTGTATTTTGTGGCCCATTCTACAGTTGCACAGAGTGTGATAATTATATTCTTCATCAGAAATGTGCCCATCTCCCTAAAAAGAAAATAGATTCCTTCTACAAGATGGATATTACTCTATTCCCATGTGACAAAATGGAAACAATATTAGGGCTTTGTGAAGTTTGTCAACACTTCTTTCAGGGTTTTCGGTACATAACTAAGGATGATATAACTCTTGATATGCGATGCGGTTCTATATCCGAACCTTTCTTTCATGAAAGCCATCCTCATCATCCATTGTACATCGACTTTACAGGCAATAAAACTTGTAAGGCTTGTGGAGATGAGGCAACTTTCATTTTGAGCTGCCAGGAGTGCGGATATTTTCTGGACATTAAATGTCCATTCTTACCAAATAAGGTGAAACACAAATATGATAAGAATCATTTTCTGTTTCTATGCTACGGCAAAAACCCGAGCGACCAATACTTGTGTGAAATTTGCGAGGAAGAACTAAATTCAGAGAAATGGTTCTATAGATGTGATGAGTGTTGCATTACATTTCATATCAAATGTACACTCGGAGACTTAATTAGTCTAAAGCAAATAGTCGACGCTGAACCAATCAAATTGGAGGTGATACGCAACATTCATATGACCAGGTTAGTTTGTGCTGTATGTCATTCTCGCTGCCACTTTCCCTACATGTTGAAGTGTTCTTCTCCTCTAGGCATGGACACTCTTTGTTCTTTACAATGTTTTCGGCAAAAATATTTCCACAAAATGACTCCATTATATGAATTGTCAATATAGTATTAATTATTTTATATCTTATATTAGAGGAGACGAAAAAATAAATGTGTTTTCAAAATATTTTATCATAAAAAGTCGTTATTTCCGGGAATGTATTTTGTTACCAAATAATCTTTCTCATCTACAGTTCGTCTAATAAGCCTTAAGAGGAAATTTAAGATAATCTTAAATAAAACTAAACTAAAAGTATGGTTTTCATATTAATGAACATGATCGAGCTTGGTTGCTCTAAGATAAACGAAACCATGTATTTGGGATACGAGGAATATGATCAGATTAAAACATGAAATATGGAGCTGTTTTGTGGTATAAAATAAAATGATGAAAATAGGAAATCCAATAAAAACTAGTAAACAATGAGTTTGGTTACAATGTGAGAAAATTATAAGCTTTTGGATTTATCACAGAGAAACATGAATTGCACTGACTCAAATTGTTAGTTAGGAAAAGTGTTACGATATTCTTTTAACGCAAACTAGAGTTCGTGTCGCGCTTAATGCGGGTTTTGTATTCCTTTTCCTATTATAATAAGTGTTGGTATCAAATATTATAGAGTGAATTGAATGAAAATCCTATAAGAACTTGTTAATTAGCAAACTACCTAAGGTAAAACTTATGTGGGCTTTAATGTGTCAGTAACCCTGTTCTAAAACTCGGCCGCCTAGGCGTTACGCGTCACTTTTCCGCCTCGATTTATGCCAAATCGGTTTAAAAAATCGGATATCCGATTTTTTTCCGCCTAGACCGCCTAAATGACCGCCTAGCCGCCTAGGCGGCCACCTAATCTATTTTTTTTATTTACTTTTTATTTTATTTTTTTATTTTTTTTTATTTTTTTTATTTTTTTTTTATTTTTAATAATATTTTTATTTATTTATTTGATCTAAAATTTTATAAATATCATTTATATTCATAATTTTGATGAAAATTACACTATATTAAGTTTATATATTCTATTTGTGTGTTTTATACAATTTTAAACATGAAAATGTATTAATGTTATACGCAATTAAAGATTAACATGTTTTATAACATAGTAAACCATCTAAAAATTCCGCCCCGCATAATTTTCGATTAATCCCCGATTTTCTCTTTAGGCGCTGGGCCCAACCCGACCGTCCGACTAGCGCCTAGCGCGTTTCCGAACAGGGGTCAAGTAATAGAAGCAAAATGACAATAATATCCTTTTCGTACTTATCAAGCGATATTTATTTTTCTCCCCCAATTACGTGAAACATGATAAGTTACAGATATTAGACCTAACAAATTCTTTGGTATTGAGATACAAGCGGCTTCTAAATTACACGTCTCATACAATAAAATATGTATTGAGGAGAGAGACCGGAAGCTTAGGGGAACATCTGTCTATAAATTCAGTACGGCAAAATAAAAAAATTATAGATTAGTTCCATTCTGGATTACACTTATGGGTATAGATAAGGGCCATTTCTGGTCCAAAGGCCATTCATGAGTTTAGTGACTTTCAATTAGATATTGGTGGGAATTACACAAGGCCGATTCAAAAAGCATTTTACTAAGCTGTAAATAATTTTGCCTCAAGGACATACCCAATTACTTGTTTAGAATTTTCCTCATGTGCCTTGTTTATTTAGTTGAGCAGAATTTGCCTCAAGACTATACAATTAAATTAGGTTTAGAAATAGTTTTATACGATTATTGAACTAAATTAGGTTTAAAAATAGTTGTAACCGTTTAAAATAATATTAAACAAGTAATAATTATCTTGGCTGCAAAGATTCTTTAATTAAATTAGGTTTGGAGAGTAGCCGGTTTAAAATAATATTAAACAAGTAAAAATTATCTTAGCTGTAAAGATTCTTTAATTTAACTAGATTTAGAAATAGTTGTAGCAGGTTAGAAATAAGATTAAACAAGTAAGGATTATCTTAGCTGTGGAGATTATTCAATGCACTTGAATTAATAAAAAGAGATATTTCATAAACTTAAACAAGGTACAATATTACATAGTCGGAGTTCATTAATACATATCAAAAGCGAGAACCAGAAACATCCAAAGGGTGCTCAGGCAACATCACAAAATAACAGCACAATTAAGATAATAGAAAAGCCCAAGTAGCTAAGTTCAGAGGGCTCCAAGTCTCGTGTCGAGAGTGTCCGTCGATATAGAAACAAAGAACAACTTAGTAATCAATGTTTAGATGCAGAGATTGGCGAGAAGAAAAACTACAAACCAATTGGCATTGCGGAGCACTAAAGCTGATGTTGGTTGGTTGAAAAAATCTGCAGGAGATGGTTTCTTATTATGATGTGTAGCCGTTAGATTTACTGTAATTGTAACAGAAAAATGATAATAATTAAGTTAGACAGCTAAACATATATGTGACCGGAATTTTTATAAAAGTAGCAGGGTAATCAGATAGACTTACAATGAGTGTCCGGGTAAAATTCTCAGGTCTAGAATTTATTTTGCTGGACCTTGACAAGAATGAAAAAATTAGCAAACAATGTGGTAGAAGCAGAACAAACAAAAAATGACACATACATCATTGGCGATCCAAACAAAACATAGTGTCTGCAATCTTTATGAATAAAATCTAAGTACATTCGTAGCAATGTAGTGTGGAGTGCATTGTTGCTAATATTAGTGTAGGAGGTGGATTTCATCCCTCCACAAGGCCCATCGAATAACGATCTCTAGCCCAACAAGCCACGAGCTTATCTGGCTTAGCGAGTAAAGCTGTCGGCTCAGTCCGAGAGTGCCTCTAGCCGTCGACTAAGCCGACCAAAAGCGCACGGTCCGAGGGGGTTCTACCAAGGCCCATATATTCGGCATTCTCACTAAAAGGGCCCAGAGTGAGACGGGAGCTACGGCACGCAAGAAGGAAAGCCTATAAGAGGAGAAGAGAGGGCAACAAAGAAAGGGGGCATACACGAGGCGGCTAGATCTAGAGTTTAAGTCATTCCTTTATTCCTAGATCGAGACTCTCCGCGAGCAAGCCCTAACCTGGTTCTCCCAGTTAGAGTACAAATCGATCGGAAGCTTCCGTGACTTATCAGCGGCTTTCCTCAAGACGTATATTATGTTCACAAAGCGCAGCACTACTGCCTCCAGCCTGTGGAAGATCAACCAAACCAAAGACCAGAGCCTCCGCGACTACATGGAGAAGTTCAAGGCAGTAGTCTCGAGGATTGAAATCCCGGACGACATCGCCATTGACGCACTACGGAACACGTTGTGGGTTCGCTCCAAGTTTCGAGAAGACTTATACCAAAATCCAACTACGTCGCTCCAAGATGAAATCGCGCGTTCGGATAACTTTATTCGAATGGAAGAAGATACTAACGCAATCCTCAGCAAGATGAATGCACCAAAAGCTCCAGCGGCGAAAAACGCCAACACACGACAAGAACCGCGCCAGCACACTCCTAGCGACAAAAACGGCCGCAAAGACGGATAAACGAGAATAACGTGCCGGTCTCAACTCTGGTAGTCCGCGGGGAAGGTTGGAACAAATGGGTCAGAGAACTCGACTCGTCTGACAAGCCAGTCGATACTGTTTGTGCGACACAACCTGCAACAGCAGCAGGTCCAACGAAACATTGCAAATATCACGACGTCAAAGGGCATGATACAACAGAATGCAAGTCGCTCTACGCACACTACCTCTCTTCTCTCGCAAGCGGCGACTTCAAATTCGAACCTCTAAAAGCTAAGCCCAAAAACGGAAAAAGCTAGAGCAAGAATAAAGAAAGAAGAGCCAAACGCAAAGCTACCGACAAAGGCCGCCAAAACGAAACGCAAAAAGACGGGGATAAAACTCCGAAGTATGACGGCGAGGAAGACTCCTCGGCCGATGAAGAACATCCAGCTAACCGCAGGCGCATTGAGGTTATACTCTCTCAGCAAACCTTATCATCAGACGACGATAATGACGATACACCTAAACTCGGAGATCTGAGAGATGTTCTGAAACGAAAGCTCGAGTCCAAAGACGACAACAGTTCCAAGCATAGTGATCTCCGGCTAACGCTGGATGCAAAGAAGTCTCGCCGAATCTCAACGGATGACCTTGACCCCAAAGAGCATCAGGAATGCTCCAACGGTGACCTTCGAGATAAACTCAACGCCGGCGCATGCGATCTTCGCATTCTTCTCAATCGCTCGAAACCCACAGACCTCAGAAGACGGTTAGAACAAGCCAAGACGTCAAGCAACGCTACGCTGTCGAAAAACGACAACAATGTATCAGCCGACCTATGCGCCTTTATAGATTCCAAGCGAGTAAAAACGAGACAGCAACTAAATGTCATTATGGGCGGCTCTCCTCCCTGCGGAAATTCTGTTCGCTCCGTCAAGGATTACTGCCGGCAAGTTGCAACTTCGCAGAGGTGGCCGATTAGGCCGCCAAGTCACCCACCTATAACGTTCTTGCCTGATGACGCCGAAGGGATTCACATTCCCCACAACGATCCCCTCCTTGTCGTCCTTGGAATTGGGGAGTACGACGTCACCAAGGTCCTTATTGATACAGAGAGCTCCGTCGACCTCATCTTCCGTGGAACCCTGCAAAAGATGGGAGTGGACCTCGACAACATTAAACCGTCCTCCAGAACGTTAACCGGCTTCAATGGATCTTCTGAAACAATACTGGGAACAATCCGCCTTTCGGTACGTGCATGTGGAGTTACTCGGACAGTCAAGTTCGCTGTCGTAAGCACAAAGGCACCTTACCATGCCATACTTGGAACCCCTTGGATACACTCGATGCAAGCAATTCCATCTACTTATCACCAGTGTATCAAGTTCCCCGGTACAAACAGCAAGATCAAAACGTTGCGCGGGGATCAGAAGGCCGCTAGGGAATTACTGGTCGCCACCGTCAAGCTCCAACACTCCTCTCTCTACCCGTTAACTCTGTCTCTCCTCCGACCTCAAAGGTCTGTTCCCAAAAAGACAAAGTTCTCGAAATACCTATTGACGACACTGATCCTAGCCGGACCGCACGAATAGGCGCATATCTATCTGAGGATATGCAGCAATCAGTCCTCAGCTTCCTCAAGAAGAATGTGTCTACGTTCGCGTGGTCCATGGCGGATATGAAAGGAATCGATCCAGCCATAACGACTCATGAGCTAAACGTCGACCCGACCTTCAAACCCATCCGACAAAAGAGATGAAAGATTGGGCCCGACAGGTCAAAAGCCGTGAATGAAGAGGTTGACCGGTTACTCGGTGCTGGCTCAATCGCTGAGGTATGCTACCCTGAGTGGTTAGCAAACCCAGTAGTAGTCAAAAAGAAGAATGGGAAGTGGCGCATTTGCGTCGACTTCACTGACTTAAATAAAGCTTGCCCGAAGGACAGCTATCCTCTCCCCAATATCGACCGTTTAGTCGAATCTACAACCAGAGACGAGATGCTCACGTTTATGGATGCCTTCTCTGGATACAACCAGATCATGATGCACCCTGATGACCGCGAGAAGACGGCCTTTATCACAGATAGGGGAACCTACTGCTATAAGGTTATGCCATTCGGCCTGAAGAACGCATGAGCAACTTACCAACGGCTTGTGAACAAAATGTTCGCAGAAAAGCTGGGCGTCACCATGGAAGTATACATCGACGACATGCTTGTTAAGTCCCAACACGCTGCCGACCACCTCAACCATCTACAAGAATGCTTCGAAACTCTCAACAAATACGGAATGAAACTAAACCCGACAAAGTGCACGTTCGGAGTTTCTTCAGGAGAATTCCTTGGTTACATAGTAATACAACGAGGAATCGAAGCCAACCCAAAACAGATCCTGCGGTCCTAAACCTCCCAAGTCCAAAAAATAGTAGAGAGGTCCAACGGCTCACGTGTAGGATTGCTGCACTCCATCGATTCATCTCTAGATCCACCGACAAGTGTCTGCCATTCTACGATCTCCTACGAGGTAAAAAGTTTATCTGGGATGAAAATGCGAGGAGGCATTCGCCCAACTCAAACAATATCTGACTACGCCGCATGTACTCGCCAAGTCAGATGTTGGCGACGTTCTATCTCTTTACGTCGCAGTGTCACAAGCAGCAGTCAGCAGTGTTCTGATAAAAGAAGATCGCGGCGAACAAAAGCCAATCTTCTACACAAGCAGGCGCATGACGGGACCGGAAACGCGATATCCGACTCTGGAGAAGATGGCGCTGGCCGTCGTCGAATCAACAAGAAAGCTTCGCCCGTACTTCCAGTCACATTTGGTGGAAGTATTAACCGACCAGCCCCTCCGAACAATACTTCAGAATACCAACAGTTCCGGAAGACTAACGAATTGGGCTATCGATCTCGGTGAACTCGATATCACTATCGTACAAAAACCGAACGGCAGCAAAGTCCCAGGTTCTTGCGGATTTTTTAGTCGAACTAGCCCCAGAAATGGAGCAAGACCTCGCTCTCCCAAACCCAAACTGGATACTTCATGTCGACAGATCTTCGACCAACAAAGGCGCAGGGGCCGGAGTCCAATTGCAGTCTCCGACAGGAGAACTTATCAGACAGTCTTTCAGCTTCGGTTTTCCGGCTTCGAATAATGAAGCAGAATATGAATCTTTGATCGCCGGACTACGCTTAGCAAAGGCTGTCAAGGCTAAATGCCTAAGCGCCTACTGCGACTCACAGTTAGTTGCCAGCAGTGTTATGAAACCCGACCCGGACCCGCGGTTGAACCGGTAAACCTGGCAACCCAGAAAAAATCCGGTTTGGGTTTTGTGAAAAACCCAATATTTAGAAACCCGCAAAAATCCACAAAAACCCAGTAGAACCCGGAACCCGATACCGGTTGTACCACTGGTTGAACCAATAAATAATTTTTACTTCTTTTTTTAATTTTTAATTATGTTTTTAGATTATATTTATATTCTATATTTCTAATTAAGAAGTTATATACTGACAAAAAAAAAGTTAGGTTTTTCCTTTTCAGTTTTATATTTGTGATTTTTAGATTTTAATGAAGATTTCACTACGTCACTTGAAGAAAATAAAGTGAACAATGGTAGAGAGAACCAAAACTAGTTGATGTAATTTGGTGTTTATTTATTTTCGTTATTGATAATTTATTATAATGATTTTTTACTTTTGGTTTATTTTGTATTTGAAATTTAATTTAATATTCACATTAAACATTTAAATATTGATAATTTTTATGTCTTTATTTTTTTAGATGTCATAACTCTTACCTTGTTAGACAAAATTATAAATAGTCTAAACTATTTTTTGATATTTTGTATATCAAATAAAAATAAAAATATAGAAATTAAAGTTAAGTATTTTCTGAATGTTATTAAACATAAAAATATACATATCCAAACTATTATTTTATGTTTATAAAAACATTTAGAAAATATTAAACTTTAGTTTCTATATTTTTATTTACATAGCTGATATATTATTATATAATAAAATTAATTCATTTATTAACCCGCGGTTCGCCCGCGGTCGACCCAGCGACCCGGTAAGTTACCCGGTTCAGTGTCCAGGTCGGGTTTAAAAACATTGGTTGCCAGTAAGTTTAGCGGCGACTACGACGCCCACAACTACCGGATGGACGCCTACCTCAAGCTCGTACCAGGCTTAGCAGCAGAGTTCGAGTTCTTCGAACTCACCAAAGTTCCAGAGGGGAAAACATCTGTGCCGATGCTCTCGCAGCCCTTGGCAGCAAGCTTCAAGATCAGGTTGAACGAACCTTCCCAATACATCGCATTGAGAAACCAAGTATCGATATCTCGACCGACCAAACTATCATCGTAGCTCCAGTCACCAAGGCCAACGCACCAAATTCTGATGGGTTCGGCCCTGACTGGAGAACTGAGTTCATCGACTACCTTAGAAAGGGAGAACTTCCGACAGAGAAGTGGGCTGCTCGCAGACTAAAAACACGCAGTGACCATTATGTTGTCCTGGACGATGAACTACACCGATGGACCGCGAGTAAAGTACTCCTCATGTGCATCCACGGCGACGAGACCGAAAGGGTTATAGCTGAGACACATGAAGGAGCTGGAGGGAACCATTCAGGCGGTCGAGCCTTGGCGATCAAAGTGAGAAGCCTGGGCTTCTTCTGGCTGACGATGAACGCAGATTGTGAGTCCTACGTTAGAAGCTGCGACAAGTGCCAACGGCACGCACCAAGCATCCATTGTCCGACTGAAATGTTACGAACGACGACCGCACCGTATCCATTCATGCGATGGGCAATAGAAATCATAGGACCTCTTCCCTGTTCCCGCCAGAAATATTTCGTTCTCGTCCTCACTGATTACTTCACCAAATGGATCGAGGCCGAAGCCTACGCTCAAGTCACATACAAGGAAGTCTGTGGTTTCGTCTGGAAGAACATTATTTGCCGCCACGGTCTACCTTATGAAATTGTTACCGATACTGGATCACAGTTCATGTCAGGCAACTTCAAGGAGTTTTGCAGCAAATGGAACATCCAACTAAGCCCTTCCACCCCTCGCTACCCGCAAGGAAATGGCCAAGCAGAATCCTCCAACAAGGTCATCATCGACGACATTAAGAAACGTCTAGACCTGAAAAAGGGTCATTGGGCCGACGAACTCGATGGAGTCCTATGGAGTCACCGCACGACACCAAGAGGATAGACTAAATCAACACCCTTCTCTCTTGCACACGGCGTCGAGGCTATGGCCCCCGCTGAAGTCAACGTTTCAAGCCTCCGACGTTCGAAAATGCCCCAATACGTCGAACTCAATAAGGAGATGCTGCTCAATGCCCTCGACGAGATTGAAGAACGACGCGACCAAGCTCTACTACGGATCCAAAACTATCAGCTTCAGATAGAGAGCTATTACAACAAAAAGGTTCGGGCCAGACCCCTTGAACTCGGCGACCTCGTCATGCGCAAAGTGTTCGAAAAAACTAAGGAACTGAACGCCGGCAAACTCGGATCTAGGTGGGAAGGACCTTACAAGATCATCAAAGTCGTCAAACCGGGCCTCTACCGACTTCAAACGTCGCGTGGAGAAGAAGTGCCTCGAGCATGAAACTCAATGCACCTACGTCGTTTCTACTCTTAGAATCGTCATAGTCAAAAAAAAAAACCGAGTAGATGCACCTCCGCGGTCACTTCTACTCAACCGAGTAAATTCGCTTTTAACAGCCACTTTTACTGGGGAAAAACGAACTACGAATGGCTTGATCCTCAACCGAGGTATGTAGGCAGCCTTAACTGATCCAGCTGTAACAACACCAAAATCAAACCTTTGTTTCGATCTCAAATCGACCAACGAAGGATCAATTCCCATACCACCAACAGGCAGTATGCGGATATTCACACCCCACCACTCAGCTATGCCCTGATCAGACACTTAGCTGAAGGCCAAAATGGTCGCAAGTCACCTATGCCTCGAACGCATTGACCGACTAAAAAGAGAGAAATCTATACCCTTTTTCCGACCGACGAGTAAAGGATAAGCTACCCAAATACTCGACCGTCACTGGAAACACGGATAAAGCTTTCCTCTCTTAAATTCAAAATTCTCGTCCTTCGGAATCGAATAGCGTCCTTAGACATTATCTCGTCTGAAATGCGACGAGGATCAACAAAAGCCCTTCTGTGATTTATTTTTCTACCAGTTTTGCAAAAGTTAAGAATCAAAAACCTGTCATTTCTAAGCAAACACGCTATGAGATTTTCGGGTAGATTGAGACTTACTCAAACTTTGTAAGAACTTATAAGAGGCACGCATAAAATTTAAAAGGCCTGCTTAACATAGCAACTCGCCGACAAAGAGATAATGCATCTAAACATACAACAAAAGGGCCCACCAGGGCCACAAACACACTCCAAAAAGATGTAGTAAATAAAGTACAACATAAACGAAGGCTCAAGCAACGGAACCATCGTCTTCTCCGCTCCCCGTCAAGAGTTTCGAAGCAGGGAGATCCTGGGCTCTCAACTGGAGTAGGAACAGGAGCGAGAAGATTCACTTCTAAAGGTAGGACGCTCGAAGTACTCCTCTCGATCTCGCTTGTCACTTCCTCCTCGTTAGGTCTCGGTGACAGCGTCTTCCTACCTTGATCACTTCCCTCCTCCTCGTCTCCTCGCCTCTCAGAAGAAGTATCGGAAACAAGAACAGGTCCCTCAGAGCCTAGTTTCTCGGTTCCCCCTTTCTTAGCTAAGGCGTCGTCCACCTCGAGGTTCTCTTTTTCGGGGCTCCTCTCCATAGCCGCAACCTGTTCTCTGGGAGCAGATGTGACATCTACCGTCGGCTCCGCGGACTGATCCTCGCCGACTTCGCGTGAAGTAATAAGCTGGGAAGCCAAGTCGGACCCAATCAAGCCGACATTTGACCCGTACGGGTCGAGCGTTGCCATAAACTCCTCACTAACAAATCTAGAAGGAAGGTTAAGTGGGGACAGAGTAAGGTCACTCTCGGAGAGCGGGTCGAGGCAAAGTCTAGCGACCTCGGCCTCATGAAGCTTCTCCTGCTCTGCAAATATATCTATCATGCCCTGCGGGATCTCCGTTCCGTTGTCCCTTAGTACCTCGAGGCATTTTCTCGTCCCTGATGCCTGCCCATACAAGCTTGATGTTAGGAGTTTCAAGTCTCCTAAAACAAACGTTGTAGTATAAGTGAATGTCGAACCAGTTCTGAGGGATATCAAAGCACCGAGAATGCAAGTACTCACTTAATCTAAGTGCAACCAATGATTTAGATGAGTTTTAAACTACTACTAATACTAGAAAGCAATTACAGAATGATACTTTCTTGACTAAGGGAAAAGAGAACTCATGGGCATAGGGATTAGACCTTGGGTGATCAAGTATCGAACTAAGGATGACAAATGATCAATCAAACTATCGACCTTAAGCCTAGACACAATTCTAAGCAAGCTCTATGTCTAGATGAATGCTCATTTGCTAACATATCTCAAACATCAAATGTCTTTGGTTGAATAATGTGAAAGCAATCATTTCTAACAAGTCTATTAGCTATCTTAGCACCTTTAACAACAAATGTCTTTGGCAAAGTATACTAAAAGCTTAGGAGAGTTGTCTCAGGCATTTCATCAAACACCTTTTGGGTGGGAAATGCAAATTGATCAACTTTTGAGTGGCCAACTCAGAAGATGTATAAAGAATACTCTACTAGCAAGGAACAAGAATGATCTACACCTAAACATCCTAGAACTAACCTAATCACCCTTGATCTCCCTAACCCATGAATTCAAAAGGTGATTACTCACTAATCTCCATGATTCCTCTTAAACCCATATTGGATTTCAGATTAATCATGTAGAGAAATAGATAAGAAATCAACAAGAACACAAGATGAAAGCAATGAAATCTGAATCAAAAGTAGTTTTACTAGTTGTTCTTCAGAAAAAAGATGTCCTCCTCTGGTGGCTACCAAAGGTCCTTAAAGCATAGGTTTTTGAAAAGTAAAAACATGCATAATGAAATGACTAAAAGGCCCTTGAGAAAACATGAATTCGGCCAAACAAATAGACGCGGAACGACCTCGGCACGTCGCTGCGAGAGGTCGCTCCCGGGTCATTTCTTCGCGAGCAACCTGGCTGTGTCGCTCCGAAGACGTCGCTCCCGGGTCGTCTCCTCGCGAGCGACCTGGCTGTGTCGCTCTGAAGACATCGCTCCCGGCTTGCTCAGAAACCACAAACGCGAGCGACCTTAGGGTGTCGCTCTAGGAGGTCGCTCCCGGCTTGTTCGTCGCTCTCAAATCGACACAACCCGAGCGACCTCTGGGTGTCGCTGTGGTGAGGTCGCTCTAGGAGCTGGAGCGACTTCACCTTGTCGCTCTAGGAGGTCGCTCCGAAGCGTAAATGGCGAGCGAGTTCATGGCGTCGCTCCGGTAGGTCGCTCCCATGCATTGCTCGTCCAACAATCACCTTAATCACCTCTTTTGAGCTCCAAACGCACTCAAATGTCTCCAAGAACTTCATGTGGTACTCCAATACCTAATAGAGACATATGTATGCAAAATGCAACCTAGACATGGCTAAATCCTAATCTATATGATGAAAATGCACATGAATAAATGGATAAAACAATGTAAATATGCAAGATATCAAAGCTCTTGGCTTTCTCGAAGGCGTCGAGACGAGCCAAATAGTCTCTCACCCGACCAAAGCAGCGAGTGGACTTGTCCCCCATAGCAGTTTGGACCCTGACCCTCTCGCAAGTAACTTCCCGGATTCGAGAGTCCCTCAAGCGTTGCCTCTCCTTGACTAACGTCTCAACGACTGCGTCCCTCTCTCCCTCGAGTTCCGCCTTCTCCTTCTCAAGGGCAGAACCGTTTCGCTCCAGATGATTCTTCTCGCGCATCATCTCATTCTTCGCGAGTCGATCGGCTTTTAGCTTGCCTTCAAGCTCTTCGAATTTAGCTCGGAGAACTTCTTTCTCCTCAGCCACTTTGTCGCTAGCCTTCTTATTCTCGGCACGTAATCTCTCGATCACGCTCAGCTTGGCCCGCACAAGTTTTTCCGATGCACCTAGTTAGATCATCATCTGCTTCAAGGCGCTGTCGTATTTTTCGACGAGATAGTTCATACTCCCGTCGCTATGCACAATGCCAAAAACAAGGATGGTCCCCCTTAGTCCACGAAGAAGTATTATTTGACTTCGTAAAAAAAGGGGGAGGGAGAGAGGAAAGTAGGATACACGTTTGCTCGCAGAAGCAGCGTCAATGTACTCGTCCTTGAAGTATAGATCCCCGATTGGCGGCAACTCCCTCGTCCCACCACGGATCTGGCGCGTCAGCTCCGCGCACTGGAGAGGATTGAGCATTAAAGGGGTCTTCTCGTCATACAAGAACTCCACACGATCTGGGAATTCAATTCTCCCATTCTTCGGCAGAGAGCGTTCACTCCGAGCATCCTTCCTCACCACCAACGAAGGAGCGAGTCTCTCACTCGATGGAGACTCATTCCGAGGCTCACCCCTAGACCCAGTGGCTTTTCCTCCACTCCTCGAAGGATCTTCCAACCCTTCTTCCACCATTTTCTTCTTCACTTTCTTCTTGGGACGTTCCTCAGGCGACTCTCGATTAGAACCAGTCTGGACAGGGGTCTCCATATCGTCCTCTCCAACCACCGCCGGGGTCTCCTGTTGTCCAATAGAAGGATCCTCACGAGGTCTCTTCTTCCCGTCCTTCTTCTTCTTCTTTTTTCTTGAGACCTTAGAAGCATCAGCAGAAGACGGGGCCTCCTCCAAAGGAGCATTTTTCTCGAGAAAGCCAGACTACTCTCCTTCGGCAGCACGTTTCTTCGCTTTGCCGGTCGTTTCCTTTTTGGATTCTGGGCCAGTGACTCAAAGTTTACGTCTCCCTCAACAAGCTCACGTCTAGCGTCAGAGGCCCCAGCTGAAGACGACTTCGTCGACAACATTTGGAGTTGCCCTTTCAGCAGCGCACTCAAGTCTGGAACTCCCTCCATCTCTCTGGCTTTGTTCAAAAGCTTTTGTTGTTCCTAGTAAACAAGGAAAGGCGAGATTTACGAGGGCCAAGCACAACCGGAAGTATCGACTCCCAATCGACTGCAGAACAAAAGAGACGGTCAAGACGTGAAGTCAGCGTGAAGGAAGGTATTAACGAAATAAAAGCCCGACGACCTTACCTCTAGCAATTCGAGCCTGTTGCCGCCTTATCCACTCTCGACTAAGATCAGGCCAGGGGAGATGGCTGTGGGCTGCGATCGCCTGGGCACTCTCAAAGAACTTCTCCGGGTATGCGATCGTGTTCGGATGGCGAACTGCAATGACAAAAGTACAACGAGACATTAATAAACTTTATCTACCAAGTGTTTTATTCCAGAGAACACGATAGTCATCCCCAGGAGGCTCTGTGAAGGCATATTCGTCGCATTTGACGTAAAAATTCGAACGCTGCCAGTCTTTCGTCTTGTTGGGATGCCCGGTCAAGACGTTGTAGTTCGAACGCATCTTCACCGAGAATATCGCGTTCGGTTCTGCCTTTGTGAAAGTCAACTCCTCGAACACTCTCACACTCATCGAAATGTCTATCTCCGCGGCCATCACCATCAGCATGACCGTAATGCTCAGTGACCCGTTGAGCAATTGGCAGATCGCAATGTCCCGACGAAATGCGTAAGACGTAACGAGTCGGGGAATGGGGAACCATAGTTTTGTCTGGTCCCCGAAATAAGATTCGTAGACACACTGATAGCCAACCGGAGGCGACCAAGGACGTTGCCCATTGGAAGGAATAATGTAAGTGATGCCGGCGCCTCCATACCGCCACAGTAAGTCCTTCACCGACTTATGAGAGGAACAGGAGTCAAATACGTTCTCCATGACTGGCCTTCAGCCCGCGGATCACGCAAGGATTCCGGAGGAAGTGGGGAAAGTTCCTCAAAGATCCTGCTAGGATGATATACCGTAGGCCTGCAGTCTATCTGATCGAAGCAAACCCTCGGATAAGATCGTTATGGAGGCGTCAGGGCTCCAGAGTCATCACACTCCGAACTTCTCAAACCACCACTCTGGTCTTCTCGGTCACTGCTTGCGCCTATGTCGGTACGATTGGCGGCTTCCTCCCGAATTTGCCTATGCGATTCGGTGACCAGAAGACGCTGAGATAAACTCATGTTCTCCGTATCCGGCATGGCGTCACGATGGATCAGATCGAATTCATCTAACGGACTACCATTCACCAAGAAATCTCCACCTGGGCTCGGGGCGTAAACAATGTCTTTCCCTTTTTCCTTGCGCGATAGTCGACTCTTCGAAGACGGGCTTGTCATTCTGAGGACGACTAAAACCGACGATGAAGGTGCCGACTCACCAAAAGCTAATCTTATCCTCGGATAAGATTGTTGTGGAGGCGTCAGGGCTCCAGAGTCATCACACTCCGAACTTCTCAAACCACCACTCTAGTCTTCTCGGTCACTACTCGCACCTATTGTGGGAACCGGAATTCGCACTGTCGATTTCCGTTTTAATTAGGAAAGTAGGAGAACCCTAGTTTCCCAGAGGTCCTGGATATCTGCTAATACCACAAGCCAAGCAATCAGAACACGAGATAACAACGATAAATTATATGAAATCGTAAAAAGAGAGCAAAGAGAAGTCTTATTCCGACTTTGCGTATGAGCGTTTACAACAAGGTATAAGCCTGGGCTCGAGAGCTGTCGGCGAGATTCCTATTTCTAACAACCCTAAGACGGCTAAACCTAATTGAGTCGCAGCTCGAATAACAAAAACGAAAAAGTTGCCTAATTGCCCTAAGTGCTAAGTTTGCTCTGAAAAGTTCTCTCTCCATGCCTCTCGCCTAGGACTCCTAATATCCTGGCTCCTAAGTCGGTTTACGCTTTTCCTCTTCTGCCCTTAAGCCGTCATAGCATAAAAATGGAGATATTCCATTTTTTCCGATCTTCGTAATTATCTTCAAAATTTTGTATTTATCCGCGGAAACTTGACATTTATCTTTTCTTGCGAACCAAGCGTAAACCGTCATGCGGCTTACGGGCTGTTGGTTAAGAAATCATAAGTTGGGCCTCGAGTCATGTCTTAGGTCCCTTTGAGCCGTCTTCTGACTCGAACCGTTTATTACGGCTTCTTTCGATAAAGAACGAACTTTCCGCGGTTTTTACCTGAAATTTTGATCGATGACTTAGAATGGCGGGAAACATGAAATGGGTTCGCTAGGGTTTTCGGAAGATAGCATCGAAGGGTAGACGAGAATGCATGGACTAATGTCGTATCGACGTTTCGGAAGAGCTCGGTCGCTACGTAGCGATCGAGCGGAACAGACGCTCGGTCGCTACATAGCGACTGAGCTTAGCTCGAGCTCGGTCGCTACGTAGCGACCGAGCGGAACACGCATTCGATCGTTGCGTAGCGACCTTTTTCGCGCTCTTGTCCGTTGTTTCGTGAATGTGTTTTCTCCGCAAGATTCTTCGTAAAAATAAATCTTTTTCGAAGATTTATTTTTCGTAAAAATGTTCATGCCGATTTGTACAGACTTTCAGACATTGATTCTGTCGTGACCGATTTTGACCCCAATAGTTAGCCCCCCAGCTCGTTAGAACCATGAGCTTATAGCGTGAGGTTCTAGCGAGTGGCTTGGCAAGTTAGGCAAGTTAGGTGAGTTAGGCGGAATTAATGGTCAAAAAAGTCAGTGGTAAGCGGTCTTCTCGCTGTTCTAAAACTAGAACGCAATAAGATTGGGGCTGCGCCTTTTGATGGCTGTCTACGTATTCTTGTTGAAGGGATCAAGCCTTTCGTAGTTCATCTTGGAGTTAAGGTTCTTATGACTTGTTTTCCAGCGAGACCTTTACGGTCTAGTTTTTATGTAGCGGTTATCAGGCGTGTTGCTGCCGATGGCATTTTATATGGGTGTAGAAGGAAGACTACGAGTTGTCATCTTGTAATCAAACTCTGTGTGAACTGCTATATCTGTGATCTGTTTCGAGAGTTTTCCGCAGTGTGTAAACTTGCGGGATTTCTGAAAACGCTTGAATATTGGCAAAGAGACAAATTTTGAGATCTCGTATCAAGGTTTTTGATACTATGCCTAGAGATGTTAGAGACCAGTACACTGGGTTTAGGGCAAGACCTAGGTTTACTCCTGGTTTTAGAGGGTGCGATGACTAATTCGACTTACGTATCCCATTTCAGTTTCATCCTCATTCCATACCGATTTAAAGTCCCCGATAGGTTCTCGGCTTATACGACTTGTATGGTTAAAACCGAGCATCTCTCCAAGGATAATTTTTAAGCCTCCTGGAAGTGCTGACCAAAAATTTTGGGTTTCTTTTATAGCGCTATTATCCTTGTGTCGGATGTACGAGAGTCATCTCCACGAGATGGCTAAGTCTGTTTAGGACGTTAAGAGTTCGTTGTGATCAGCAACAAACTTAATGGTAGAAAATACCGTTTCGAGTCTTCGCAAAGGATATGCTTTGAGAAGATGTTAGTGCGTATGACTGTCTGGTCTTCCAAGAAAGTGTTTTTATCAAGGAAGAAAATTTCGTCGAAGAACAAATCTTAAGGCGTCTGCGACGTCTCGCGAGGCTGAAGATTTGTTATTCTTTCGTACGCCTCGTTTCGTGCTTGAAATGTTCGCCGGCTTGAAGATGTTTTGCGATGTAGCAAGGGTTTAGTCTTAGCCCTGCGTTTGAGAAATGTTCTTGTTTGGCTACGGATGTTCGCAGCCAAAATTGTTGTTCCTGTTTGGATGCTAATAATTTGATTTGCGATCGAGGGATTAGGACTGAGGTGTCGCGTAAATTTTTCCATGGGAAGAAGCGTTTTCCTTCATAGTGATTTGGGAAGTGTTGGCTTTCCGAGATCTATTTCGTGCATTTTTTAGGATATTTTGTATAGCTCTAGAAGCTTTGTTACGAACCTTTCCTTACATGCCGCGTATTATGGGTAAAACGTTGCGGGCTTAAAGTGAATTGTGGAGCGTATTGAACTCGGTCAATTTTCGAAAAGTTTAGATCTTCCTTTAACCATTTGGTTGTTAGGACTGAGTTTCGTTACGAAGAATTTATCATATGACTTCCGATTGTAGGCTATATGATAATTATTCTCTTAATAGTCACACGACGTTTTTAGACAAATCGTAGATTGTCATTTAGCCGTTAAGTGATGGAGCTATGGTTTCTCAAATAGTTTGGCTTGGCGTGAGGGATGTGTTCACTCAGATAGCCAAGGATGTTGTAGGTCAAGGATTAGACCATGGTACTTTAACATTTAAGGTCATGTTAGTTTACGATCGTCCTTAAAGGGGATGTCAAATATTGGTTTGGACCTTTAGTGGAAGGCGTAATTGACCGAGGGCCAAAGAGCGCTTGTCGAGATTGATAGGCCAAGTTTGCCGGGGTTATCCATGCTAATATGGCCGATAGTCGTAGAAAACGATTCTCCGCTCTAGGTTTCAGTTATACGACGAATATTTCGTATAAGGTGACCTATAGTCTTATGAAAATCGAATCTTTTTTGCCTGAGGAAGACGAAGCCCAAGAGGTTTGCTACATAACCAGTGTGGAGTCAGTGGCGGGACGACTGCCTTCTCGGATGTGACCGAGGGAAAAGAAAAGCAGAAGCCAGCGAGCCGCATGGTTCTTCATGAAGCCTGTTATGTTAACTTTAGAAAGTTTCTTCGTAAGACTTGGTCTGATTGTACGAAGGATTTTTCGCGTAAGTAACGGGGACCGGTTTTACGAAGGTTGTAGATCGGTGATATGTAAACATATGTTAAAGTTGCGTTGTTTCTGTGGGTTTCACGAGAAACGTTTCTGCTGTGATTTCGATCCTAGGTGAAAGTTGCTTGGAGTTACTTATGGAGTGTTACCGAAGTTTATTTCATTACGATCTAGTCGCAGAACGTTTTTCATAGGTTTTATGAAAGGATTCTCATGACACATTCGTTTCTGGAACAAATTGGTCAACCAGAGGTGGATCTAGCCACCATCGGGAGGAAAGCGTCTCTTTGTGCATGATGCTACATCTATTCTCGAGTTTTCTTCGTCACAAATGTTTTCGATGCTTTTCCGTGACTCACTTGGTACAACGGAAACTGAAAGAAATGCTTTGGTGATTGAAGATTTCTCGTAGAAATTTTTAAACGAAACTGGCTTTCCACAACTGGAAAGGGCTTCAATACTTTGGCTAATCGTCGAGTTTCAGTTTGATATTGGTATATGTTTTCTGTACGCATGATTGCGACAAGAAATGATGTATAGTCTTTGAGATTATGTTCATGATCGTCTGGATATATTGCTAGCGTTTAGACGAATTTCAGATTGTCGTTTGCCTATTTGAGACGATTTGTTTTGACAAAATCGTTTTCTTGACGATTTGCAAAAGTTTTTGAAGTTTGGGAGTATACGAGTATAGTATACGTACCTACTCCCTTTTTTTACGAAAGAAAACAGTTGAAACGATACTTTGAAGGGTTGTGTACGTTTCTTCTTCTAAGGTTTGGAATGATCAATAATCCTTGACGATTTAAAGACGACGCTTGGACTGTGATTTGATTTGTTTCCATTTTGCCGACTTGGAATATGTTGGTTCCGAGAAAATAGCTAGAAACGAATTGGTTTTAAGACGATGTTCATGTCTCTAGTTTTTTCTCTCCTTAGGAAGCGAGCTTGATATGCGTGGCGATCGTTTCTCGATTTTCGGAGAGTTTAGATCGGTTTGCAAGATCTGGCTGAACAGTTATGGAACGATATATCGAGACAAGAAAAATCGCCTAAGACTTAGTTCGCTAGACTATCCACCTAAGTTTTACGTTCCCTAAAGTTCTATGGCAGTCTCAAATGCGTTTTTATTTCTTAATAATTTCCTACGAAAATTCCAAGTCTGATTTCAAAAATTTCAAGTTGGAAATACCTTAGTTCTCTCGAAGACGCAGTTTTGTCTCTTCTCAGTTTTGCTTGCTTATTTCCCCTTCCTCTTCTCGTGTATGTTCGCCATTTTCGATATTGGTCTTTATCCTTTAAACTTGACATTTATCTTCCGAACTTGGCTGTTATATTCTCCTTAGATACGACATCAATTTTTATTAAAAAGTTCAACGTAATCGTGTAGTTAAGGCGGCTAAGGTGTTAAATTAACCGTTGCCTTCTTATACGATTAATCTGAATCCATGTGAGAAAACAAGTCTTTGCGGGGGGTTTTTTTTTTATCGCAAAGTTTCAATGGTAACTCCAATCAAGACGAAACAAGAGACGTTTCGATCGAGATTGAAAGAGAACACAAATATGGAGGTTAGGGCGAGTAGGAGCAAGCGAAGGAGTTTAGATGAGTCTTACTTGTTTTCGTTGTAAAATCTCAACGGAAACTCTGATTGAGACGAAACGAAAAGCGTTTCGATGAGAATTCAAAAGAGAACCTAAAGGAGGACCTTTCTGAGGCCTGACAGGTCGCTATGTAGCGAATGAAGGTCTGACAGGTCGCTACATAGCGAGTGGAAGCAAGCCAAGAAGAGTCTTACTTGTTTTCGTCGTAAAATCTCAACGGAAACTCCGATTGAAATGAAACGAAAAGCGTTTCGATGAGGACTCAAAAGAGAACCAAAAAGAGGACCTTTATGAGGCCTTACAGGTCGCTATATAGCGAGTGAAGGTCTGACAGGTCGTTACGTAGCAAGTGGAAGCAAGCCAAGAAGAGTCATACTTGTTTTCGTCGTAAAATCTCAACGGAAACTCCGATTGAGATGAAACGAAAAGCGTTTCGATGAGGACTCAAAAGAGAACCCAAAGGAGGACCTTAAAAGGGTCTAGACAAAGGTTTCATGCATGTTGTTTAGAAGATAGTGGCAAAAAGCCAAGAACAACAACATTATGTAATTTCTTACCATCTTATGTATCAATTCTCTTGACAATTTGTAATTATTTTCTATTTATCAACTGTATATCTGAATTTATTTTCTGAAGACTGATTTTACAATATTGAAAAGTTACTGGTGCTTACCTTTCAAACAAAACTGATAAAACCCACCTCGGGGAACTTTCTTCATGGCTATAATAATTAATATATATTTTGGCAACATAATTAATTTTACCTATCGAGCAGATTATCTACTTAACACATGTTGCAATATATATTTTATGCATTTCAATTGTCTATTTCATATTTTTTATATTTCTTAACATTTAAACTATTCAATTTAGAATTAACAAATGTACAGTTATACAGAATATACAAATTTCATCTATAATTTATTTTAAATTCTAATTTTGTATAAATAATCGGTTATTGTTCTACTACAAGTTTCACAATTTTGAACTTAGCCGATTGTTTATTTAAATTTTGAATACTCAAAATATTTTTTAAAAAGATATTTTTTTGTTATATTATAATAATAAGTAAGCAACTCTTTTAAAAGTTTTCAATACCCAATCCATAATATTACGCTTCAATACCCAACAAACTTTTACTTTTAGTTTATTTATATTCAAATATATTCTTATTCTTATTACAGATTTATATATTATACAATCCTATATATTGAAAAATTATTTACTGTTAAATTATCTAATTCGTGATTGTAGTTAATCCTAAATATACTTATATTTGAAAAATATAAATTGAAAAAATATGTTAAGAAACAATAACTCTAGAGAGGAAAAGAAAAACTTCAACTCTTCCTATTCCTTTTATTCATGTCCCACCGAATAATGTATTACGTTTTCTGCTAAACTAAGGGCACCCAACTCTATTCTCATCTATTTTTTTTTTTAAACTAATACATTCTCATCTATTTTTCACAAATTTAATCTTCCCCACTATGAAAAACTTTCACATTGCACAATATCAGCATCGAAACAAAAATTAATTAAACATATCAAATAACTTCTTAACATTATTTAAAATTTTCAATCCTAAACATAATATATTTAAATCCATTTTCTGCGCGTATTGCAAGAAAAAAACTTTTACGTGTATCTCAAATTAGGCTATTTTCTGTCTCTATGCATGCAAATAATAAATTATTGGATACACTTGCTGAGATTATCGAACTGCATGATGCTTTCAGAGACTGGAGAAGAAACTCCTCTACATTGTAGGTTATAATAAAAATGCTGAATCTGAAGGTGTCAAACAAGATGGTGAATTAATGAATGCTTCTGAAATCGGTAAGATGTTCTTCCCTTTCCACTTTTTTTCATCTCCTGGGCACAACTATTTTTGGTAATTAAGGCTTTTTTATGTGTACAAAGGTAACTATGTCTACATATGTGTTCTTAGAAAACCTTAATCCGTCTGCATGGAGTGAACATTCGTATATCAACCTTTCCCATTTTTTTGTGCAAGCATGCTCTACAGTTTTCTTTAAGGACGTGATCACTATGGTCCTTACATAGTTCTAACTAATCAATCTGTAATGACACCACTTCTAACACTAATAAAGGCTGCACAAAAAGTTGCATAAATATTATTATTATTAAAAAACTACTTCTAACCAGGTCAAGCAATCTGAATACCATCAATAGATCAAGGAAAAAAAGGTGAGTAGGAAACAAAGAGTAGAGAAGTCTGAAGAAGAAGATGGTACAGAAAATATTATGAAGAGGCAATATTCAAGTGAACTACTCATAAGAAGAAAAGGTCGTATACATACCCTTTTAGTTCATCTGACTCTAAAGCTCAAAAGTACCAATGAAAGTAGAAGAAACTGAGAAGAGGATAATGTGACATCTGAGTTGAGGTTGGTCTCTTCTTCTACATGTCTCTGTGTTTTTAGAAGTTTTAGATATTCTTTCCATGTAACTTATGTCATTCTAACATGTAATACACTTATTTAATTGATCATTTATTAAATAATATTATTCCTATCCACTCTTTTTATAATTTTTTTAATTAACAGTCTCTAACATTTAATCTCAAACTATTCAATTTCATACATTTTGACTCTTTTGAAATAAAACTATAAACATCAATAAAATTGAGTATACTTTTATTACGAAATGATATTTTGTTACTACAATAATTCGTTTGTGTGATGTTATTAGTTGAGTTTACTGCTAACATACCAATTATTACTAATACTTTATGAACAAAACTTAGGGTCACCCCAAAGGTGAACCTTTAAATTAACTTTTCCTCTTATTACCAATCAAATTGCCACATGGATTAATAATAAAATACATTATTTTTAAAAAAAAAAATCAAAAATAAGTGAAAAAAATAACGACGCTCATTTTAATAACCCTAACGCCACTAACTAAGCCCTAAATATTAAATTTTAAACCCTAAACCTTAAATCTAAACCCTAAAACCTAAATTCAAAACCCAAACTCTAAACCCTAAACTCAAACCCTATATCTTAAACCTAAATCCCAAACCCTAAACCCAAACCGTAAACTCTAAACCCAAACCCTAGACCTTAAACCCAAACCTAGATCCTAAACCCAAACCTAGACTCTAAACCCAAATCTTAAACCTGAAAGAAACAATATCAACATTAACCCAAACCTTTATGATATAAGATTTGGGTTCAGGGTTTACGATTTGAGTTTAGGGTGTAGGGATTACGTTTGGATATATGGTTTGAGTTTAGAGTCTATGGCTTGGGTTTAGGATATAGGGTTTGGGTTTAGGGTTTACGGTTTGGGTTTAGGGTTTAGGATTTGGGTTTAGGGTTTAGGATTTAGGATTTGGTTTTAGGATTTGGGTTTAGGATTTGGGTTTAGAGTTTAGGGTTTAGTGTTTAGGGTATAGATTTAAAATTTAGGGTTTAGTTAGTGGCGTTAGCATCATTAAAATTGGCGTTATTATTTTTTTCAATTATCTCAAATTTTTTTAAATAAAATTAATTTATTTTATTATTAATCTAAGTGACATTTTGATTGATAATAAGAGCAGAAGTGAATTTAAAGGTTCACCTTAGGGGTGAACCCAAGTCTTGTTCATACTTTATCGCTTTGGGTAAACAGAAAACATTCGTATTTCTGAGTTCGTAGTGCAATTTTTTTGAGTTAGTAGAGCAATATTTTCATGTTCTGTTCGAAACCTAAAACTAATATGTATTACATAATATATTATATAATACTGTATATATCAGTTAAATCATATTTTAAAATCATTTTAACTGTAGAAAAATTAATACTATTTTTTTGAAAATGGCCAAAGAATAAAAAAATGGTAAAACAATGTAATTTTTTTTCTAAACAATAGATTTACATTAAAAAATATATCAGTCACGTAAAATATATTCAAATTATATATTGTATTCTAAAGGTCAATTTGAAATTTTTTGGTGAAACAAATATAATTGTAACAACTCAAAATATATAATCCGCGCGAAGCGCGGAGAAAAACTCTAGTAAGAAATAAAATCAAAAAATAAGATTCATGCTACAAGTTTATGGAATTATAACATCGATCAATATTAGGGGTATAACGGTCCAAACAAAATTCACCAATATCAAAGAATACCCAAAATGTGTATTTGCCTAAATATCCAATAAAGCTAATGTAGAGAGTGCAAATACTCAATATTATATATAAGTAATATAATAAATTAGAGATATCAAACTGGGTATTGGACTGCGGGTCTGGCCCGTTAGGGGTTGGTTAGGGGTGGGTTTGGGCCTAGGAATTCATTACCCGCAAAATTTTGGGCCTTGCGGGACTGTACGGTACCGGGTTTAAAGCGGGATGACCCACCTCAACCGCGGGACGGCCCACATCAACCGCATCTCGACGATTCGCTGTCTTCACCTGAAAAAAAAAAAAAAAAGAAAGAGTGAAACACGATGGAGCTCGACAATGACCGTGGGAAGAAATGGAGGCTCCAACAATGGCCGTTTGATGTCCGACGTGCGACAGTGCTTCTGGTGACCACATCATGTTCGAGTTCCAGCAGAAGAGCTTCCTTTTCTTTCCACCACCGAAGCCTCTCTTTGTCTTCGCAGAACCACCGGAGCTTCTTATCTTCTCGATCAACCACCAGAGATTCTCTTCTTCCTTGATAAGTTTCACAGGCTTCCAACTTCAAACTAATTGGCAATTAGTGGATTGGCCTAAGTCCCTTATATATTACTCAAGTCCCTTTCATATTTCCGATGTGGAATCATCTCTCCAATACCCTCCCTCGAGATAATGGTGCGTATAACCATTAATCTCGCAGAATCCATCATACCTCCTCCGAAATTATGCTTTATTTTCTAGTGATCTCGGTGGAACTGAGTCTTCTATGGGCCATCAGCTAATGGGATGATCGGGACACTGTCCGGGCCAAAATTAATGGGTCAGGGTATTGGGCCCGTTCTGATACCATGATAAGTTTCTTAGGCTTCCAACTTCAAACCAATTGGCAATTAGTGGATTGGCCCAAGTCCCTTTCATATTTCCGATGTGGGATCTTCTCTCCAATATTCCTCGAGCCTCCACTGGAGCTTCTCTGCTTCATCAAGCCACCACCAGAGATTCTCTTCTTCATCGATCTACCACCGCATGTCGTAGCTATTCTTCTTCATCGAGCCACTACCTTCTCCTCGTCACCGACCAAAAGGTATATATTTTCTTCCTCTCATGAACTCTAGACTTTATATATTTTGATTACTATTTCTGCATGTGTACTTAGTAAATAATAAACTGATGCAACGGATCCAAGTCCAGAACCCCCTGAAGCAAAAATAAACTGATGGTTAAAAAAAAACTGAGAGGTTAAAAAAAAAAAAAACTGAGAGGAAATCTGTTGAGAGGCTTGTCGCAGTGATTGATACAAACTCTTCGAGAGAATTCCATATTGAAAAGGTTTTGCCAGTACATTCCTGAGTTAAATAGAACTTTGTTGCTACATGTGTTCATAATTATCTTTTGGATATTACAGGGGCAAGGTCCATGTCTCAAAGATATTCCCAGCGGTATGTTCATGACGTTTTGAATCTTGTTGAATCCCTGCAAACCAAAACATATATCCTAGAAACATTTGAACTTCCTTTACTGGTTTCGTTTTGTTCATCTAATTTGCAATTGAAATGAAATATATATCTTAAATGTTTCTCTGTAGTTGCTTACAAGGTAACGAGGAAGACGTCTGATGAAAATTTAAAGTTACTGCACACAATTCTAAATTGTCAATCACATGCATACTCTTGTGGATTTTGATCAGTAGTTTGGACTCAAGTTCTGCAGCTCTTATGTTAGCCTCAAATCTACTAATCATGTTTATGTATGACTCATTCTTAATGTTTGAACAGGCTGCTCAGATCAAGACAAACATATTGGGCTTCTCAGGCTTTGTTTGGCATGGAAATGATGAGGCGCGCAACGTCACACATTATTTGCGTATACATTTTGATTTGTATATAATGGTGTCTTTGGTACAATGTGGGATTTCTTGTGTTTTGCTTTATTACATTGGTATTTTGGTTAAGATAACATGAAAGAGATTTTCCTATTATCAAGTCAGCAACAAGACTAAGCTATATGTAGTTACAGCCTTGTCAACTAATCTATATATGCATATAACAATGATGCATATCAGCTGAAAGACTAATCTCCATAGCTACACGTACACGTATTGTTTTTTCATGGTATTGTGCTTGATAATTAAATCGTGCTAGACACGTATACGTACACGCATTGTGCTTCATAATTAAATTGCCAAATACTTGTGTTGTGTCTTCATGGTATTCCTATAAGATTAGAAATAGACTTTGCTATGATCAAGTCATTCTTGTTTGGTGTTTGTTCCTGCAGAAACTCATTCTTGTTTATGTTTGTTCGTGCAGGAAGAAGTACACAGTGTAATATCTAATATCCCGCGGACGGCCCGCGAAAGCCTGCAAAGAATGTAGTACGGGATTGGGCAGCTATTTTCAGGACCGCATCCCGCGCGGGACAGGCCCGCCGTTTGCCGCCCAAGACAAACCCGCAGCGGTCCGGGAAGTGAGAGCCCAATTGACATCTCTATAATAAATGTTGGTTTTCCTGTTTACAAAGAATACAGTCTGAGACCAAGACAAATATAATCTCCGGGTTCCAATCCGACAACAATCCTCCGGGTTTAAGATAACAACTAAAAATCACCTCCGGATTAAGAAAAGAAGCTTAGCTATATTTTGTAATATATTTTTATTATTTTTCGTGTAGCATATATAAACTCGTTTCATATATTGGAAGTTCTATACACTGGCTATATTTGACATGCATGTAAGTGTTTTTATATCCACTTATTTGGTCATTTATGTTTACAATGAGTTAAGAACATATATGAATGCATTAAGAAAGCATATTATTTATCATCATCAGAAGTAACACCCTAGGATTTTATTTTACATAAAGCTTCAACTTGAAGTACTTGTTGATACTTAACAGACACAAACACTTGGTAGTGATCTAAAGCTTATTCTAAGTGAAAACCATTACGACAAGCTTAAGGATATGTGTTGGTCTGCACTTTTCCGTAATCAGAAATAACAACTATAAATACTTTTATACAAACTCACCCTCCATCTTCAACATTATTTTAGTTTCCCCCGCTTATTTACGATATTCCCTTATAAGAACCCCTCCATAGAGTTGGACGGCCTCGTCGCAGCTAATAGGCCGTCCTTTCGCAGTCTCAAATCTGTTTGCATGGCCCATATGAGGATGGACACCACCGAAGTATTGAATATGTTCCGTGGGGGGAGAAACAACCGGTTCCTTTGTGGTTGACTCCTTTGAATACTGATAAATGACTCGGCGGCAACTAGTAGTATTAGTTCCCTCTTTTACGGTATAAACTTTTGGACCACCATATTCATAAGGTTTTTGGTTAAAACGAGGAGCAGACTCATCTCTAGGAACATATAGTACTGGAGGGCTTATTTTATGGGACCTACCGTACACCTTATCGACCATTTCAAAGGCCCTTTGAGCCATCCTTGTATTCCTATCCTTTTGAGCCATTGCCATTTTAATATGAAAGAGATGAAAGGTGTTTTGTTTCTATGTTTTATCTTAGTTTCTTTGGATTCAGTTTGATTTGGGAAAGAAAGCTAACCACCTTTATATAGAATTAAAAAGCTTCTCCGTTACTAAAGGAACTTAACATAATCTTTAACAAGAGCTTTCGATTACTTTTTAGTGAAATATATTTGTAGGTATTATCCGCTTGAATTTGCATTAGAACACTCATTTTCTATGGTGTTATGTTATCCAACGTATAGTAGACGTGTAAGCTCTGATATATTCAAAAGAAAATAATTTATCTATACGTGTAGCCAACACATACCTGTACATGGAATCGAATATAACCAAATTGTATTAGGCATTATTCCTCTCTATTATTTTTATCAAAGGCATTATTCCTCTAACAGTGGACATCTCCTTCAAAGGTCCGGTTTGTCGGTCTGCTCGTTCTTATATATTAGATAAGTCTTCTAAAAAAGCAATGTTAAATTAAAAATTAAGATATATACATATAGTTGTTACCCATAAAATTCACTATATGAATTTATGTGTAGTAGATTGATTACTTTTAATTTTAATTTGACCTTCATTCTGTTAATTGATAATTTTAATTCATATTGTTAAACACACCCATGTGTTTAGTTGAATGAAATCAAAATCTGAGAAATATAGAAGAATGCTATAGAGTGAAATATAGAAAAATGTTACTTCTAAAATAAAGTAACTCTATTATAAAGTTTGATTTTCTCTAATAGTATTATATAGTGAAATATAGAAGAATGTTATTTTTACTGTATTTTAAAGTAAAAGAATATAACATTCTTCTATATTCTACTTTATAATAAAATAATTCTATTATAGAATAAAACCATTTGAACAAAAATTACTTTATTTTAAAAAAAATTATAGAAAAAATTGATTGGCATTGTAGATGTTCTTAGGACATTTTAACCGACTATTATATACTTTAAATTACTTCGGGATGTTTTCGAGGATTAGAAATAATTATTTAAACGATTAGCCATGTATTCTTATCATGACACCTCCCAACAATATCTATTTAACATTCCTCTATATTATATTTTATAATAGAGTAACTCTATTTTAGAGTAATATCATTATAAGAAAAAATTGTTTATTTTAGACGAAACTATAGATGAAAAAATAAAATGGCATTGTAGATGTTTCAGAGTATTTTTAACCGCAAAAGTTATTATATATGTTTTCATGGATTAGAAATCATTATTTAAACAAATTAGCCATGTATTCTTATCATGAGACCTCCCAGCAAAATTTATTTCCCATCAGAGAACCTCTGCGACACAAAAGTCTACGCATCGTAGCATCTCCCAAAGATCAGTAGATCACACATTAAACAACTAGTGCGGGAGATGTAGGCTAGCTACTATCTCAAAATATAGGGATAATTACTAAAGTAGCCAAGAACAATTCGTGAAGCTTGTTATAAAACTCTCACTCGTTTTATTAGATTTGGAAACTATCTCAAAACTAAACACAAGCTTATTAATCTTTCTTATAGATTCATCACACATAATGATCTACTTATATAGGAACTAGAAATCCTTCTCTATCCTACTACATATTGATATAGAAAATTCCTTCATCCTAATCCTAATTATATTAGTTATCCAAATACCTTTATGAATAACTTATTACACAAGTAATGTTGAAGCTTATTCAAACAAGTACAACTTCACAGAGACGTTATTGTGGTAAATCCAAGCGGCTATCCCCACATCACCAATAGTAAATACAAAAGAGCACACGGCTGCATGGTCGAGTTTGAATGACGTGCCTGTGAAATATCTGATTCATGGCTTGGTTAACTAGATGTCCCAACTAGTACTGGAGCACACCCGTTTAGTTCGTATCATCATTGGCTTGTTCATCCTTTACCTAAGCATAATCTTTTTCTTCATAACACACTCTGCTACAGCACACTACGCTTATGCGCTGCTCGATACTCTATATATATATATTTATTCATGGAGGGTTTTGAAATATTTTTCTTGGGACTATAAAAGATCGATATTTATATATGTGATTTCATTTTAGTGGGCTATCTTCATGAATAAGAAATCCAAAATGTATTTTTTTCACTATTACCATGTGGGAATTAAATAATGAACTAAGAATTTGTTTTCCCCTTTGCCACACATTTAAAGATTACTTAAATATGAATCTATCCTCTCAACCTTTATCTGTGCTAAAGTTTATGGATTCAAATATATAATGATTTAGGATTCTAAATGAAGATTGGTATATATCTTGTGTGAAAATATATTATACCAAGTTGAAACTTCTTCATACACCTTTAATTAACAGGAAACTGATTAATCCTAGATATTAATCGTAGTAAAGAAGAAAGGTTGTGGAATAATAGTAGCGTTGAATAGAGTTTGTAGATATAGGGGAATAATATATAGTAGAGTTGAATAATGGGATGCTAAAAGAGAACAAATAATTGAGAATAAAATTGGATACCAGATCCTAACCGACCTTTCTCTTTTTTCTTTTTTTTCCTTGCAGTGTTGTTTTAGCAAACCATAAAGCTCATGATTCCCTATCCCTTCTCTCCCACGCTTTCTGAAGATTTTTTTCTACATCTAGGTGATACATGACACCCTATATATATTTCTGAAATTGATAAACAATAAAAAAACAAAAATAATAAGAGTATGATTAATAGGGTTTCTTAGGGTGGGGATCTTAGCGGAATATAAAAAATCGTCTCTTAAGTTTTAACTAAAAAAACTAAGAACCGGCTCTTAGATACAGTTAAGAGTCGGTTCTTAGCTTTTTTAGTTAAAAGTTAAGAAACAGTTTCTTATATTCTGCTAAGAGCATGTTTATTGCAGATCTCTTAGGTTGGGTCTCTTAGCGTAATATAAAATACAGTCTCTTAGTCTTTAACTAAAAAGCTAAGAGACGTCTCTTATATCTCTTATTTAAGAGACGTCTCTTAGTTTTTTTAGTTAAAAACTAAGAAACCGTATCTTATATTATGCTAAAAGACTCAACCTAAGAGACATTCAATAAACATGCTTTAAGAACATCACCTTAAGAATCCCCATTAATCATGCTCGAACATGCACATCAATAAAAAACATGCACGAGAACACTTTTTTTTTTGGAACAATGCATGAGAACATGATAGTGGAAATTTATGACAAAGTAATTACCAAGAAAATAAATAAAATTATGATATTTGTATGTTAAATGTGACCTCCACGTATACAACTTTACGCTCTGGGCTCTCTCTCTACAAAAGCCACCGAGTTTGTTACTATCTAACCAAAGACAGCAAACTCAACACATTCTTCATCTCTCTTCCTTCATCATCTCTTTCTACTACACACCATGGGATTTTCTCGAAAGGAAAAGCTCAACACAAACACTTCTACTCCAAACCCTAATCTCTCTTGTTCTGCCAATACCCATAATAGTTCATACGTCTACCACGGTCCACAAGTCCGTACCGTTAGAGAGTGCATAACATCTTCTACAAACGCAACTTTTTTGGTCTATCAATATCCAAATAATTCAGTCCTTATAAAACAAGCGGTTTTGCCCGCAACCGCAACTATAGAGTCAGCTCAAAGTTTCCGTCACTCGTCTCTTGCTTAAACCATAATCAAACCGAAGGCGATAAATAAGATCGTTGTTAAGGGATGAAGTTAGAATTATGGGAAAAGTTGTCGGAGTTGTGTTGCAAACTTTGTTTATTAAATATGGTGTGAGTGAGTGAGTGCAGACCGGCTCAAACTTACTCTCTTTGAGAGTTAGGTTGTAATATAATGTTACAACTTAAATTTGTGTGCGTGTCTGTTTATAGCATGTTAAAAATACATATATGTAACCTGGTCTTTTTTTTTTTTAATGTAACATAGTCTTATGTATTAGTTTCTATTTTCTGTAAATTTCTGGTTGGAACCACCACAAAGACAAATAATTTTAAACAAATATGTTTTGAGGTATATAAATTTTGGCTATTAGTAAACATAATTATATTTTTTTTAAGTTTTTAACTAGCCAATACGATATAGAAATTTTATCAAAATACCACAAGAATTCCATCTTTCAAAAATTCCACATAGTTAATTACCTAAAAATTAGGTGTTTTGCCTGCACATGCGGACATGATCGTTTTACTAATAATTAGTAATATATGTATTATGATTTAAACATCATGATAACTTATTCTTTATATTCTTAATCATTTTCGTTCTCTTCGATTTTTATTTCGATCTAATTCTTCTTAACACAAAGGAAAGCTATAAAACTATGAGACGATAAGAGCATAATTACATATCAAATATTCCACATAATAAAGTAAAGTAAGAATGTGAACTTTTGGTCTCTCTGAATCTACTTTGTATTTTTCAACCATAAACATGAATTAACTTACCAGAAAAACATTAAAACACGGAAAATCCAAATAAGAACAAAATAAATAAAAAATTAAATAAAAACTAAAGTTCGATGATAATTTTGAAGAATTTTTTTTTTTAACGAATTGAGATAATGACAATATTTCATTGGTTTACTTGATCAATATATACATTGACTTATCTTAATATTTCATAAGTTAAATTTTAATAAAAGAAACAACAGATAATTATAGTTTTATTATTAAAGTTAATTTATGGTTAATTATTTAATGATAAATCTAGTTATTCATTAAAAATATATTTACTTTTATCTGTTTTAGAAACTAAACCATTAAAGACATGTTCATAACATGATTACATAGGCAATTCTCTAAATTTAATATCAAAACATATTTTTCTTATAGATTAAACTGTAATAAAACATACACGTAAAATAACTAATGAAGTAATTCGGAATACCTAATTAATAATTCCAAATTCCATGTAACAAAACTGATTTGCTCCTAGTATTTCAGACTCAAAGAAAGAAGAAAAACGTAGAAATCCAACTATAAAAAACAAATATCAAAAGTACATAAATATAGATATCAAAAACTATAATCGAGACAACTTGGAATGAATGAGAAAATTGAAACAATAGAGTTAAAAACATCTTACATCATATGAAAATAAGAATTGGTCCTAACTTTTTAAAATAATTATAATTGTAATTCCAATTAGAAAGTTTGAAATAGTTATTTTATTTAAATTAATAAGTTAATTATTTAAGCTAAAAACTAATAAAAATCTTGTGAAAGTTAAAATAATTATAATCATAATTCCAATTAGAAATTTCGAAATATTTATATTATTTAAATTAATAAATTAATTAGAAATTAAAATATTTATATTATTTAAATTAATAAATTAATTAGAAATCAAAATATTTAGGGCAATTCTCTTAAATAGACATTTTTTAAGTTTTGGTCACAAAAATAGACCTCAAAAACTAAAATGACCAAAATAGCATTTTTTATTTTGAAAATTTTAACTTTTTTTTATTTTTAAACCCTAAACCCTAAAACCCACCCCCTTAACTCTAAACCTAATGTCTAGATTAATTAACCTTAGGGGTAAGTGTATATTTACTTCTTTTGATAAAATATTTAAGTCTATTTTGGTCATTTTTATTTTTAAGGTTTATATTTGTGACAAAAACTTTTTTAGGTCTATCCTAGGGAATTTTTCAAATATTTATATTATTTAAATTAATAAACTGATGATTTAATCTAAAAACTAATAAGAATATGACAAATAAGCAAACTTAGCTAAAATCATGGAAAATGTGACAAATCAGCAAAACCACTTCATAAATAATAGTATAGATATTATCCTTAGGAATACACTTAAAGCCCATGATTTCTTTCAACCATGATATTTTAATGAGAATCAATATATTATTCAAATCTTTGTTTAAGTTGGTCCAAGTGTTGATATGGGAGAAACTGTAGCGTATTAGACCAGAAGCTAAAGTGATAGCAAACGGTGAGCCGAGAATTGCTCAATTTTTTTTGGCTCAAAGACAACATTTCATTTCACCAATTCTTGGTACAAAGCTTATGACCACACGAGATTTTTACCACATATGCAATGAAATAGTTTAGTTATACCCTGATTCACTAGTTGGAGCCAACGCAACCTATCATCCTTCATTGTATTTTTCAACCACGGTGGGATGAAATCACTCCACGACCCGAAGCAATCCACCCCTTCAACCACCTCAAATTCGACCTCATGGTACAACAATGTTTACTAACACAACAGGAACTAAGAACAACACCCGAACCAATTAAACACTATCAAAATGACCCTAAAGCTTGGCTTCAAAGTACATGGTCACTTAGCTTCTTCACCATAGGTGCACTGTCGAGGGAGTATCGTCCTGCTGGTCTTTAATCAATGTGACCCTCAGCCTAAAACGGATAAAAGATCCGAATGAAAGTCGGGCTTCAGCTTCGAAAAACGCGGGTCGATGAACCTAATACGAGCTTTCAAAGAAGCAGTGTAATCTCTTGTTGTGTACTTTGTCCATGTGAGTCGTGATTCGTGTGGTCTTTGAGAACCGGCACTTGTACCTAGAGATCATTATCTGTCAGCTCACCGTCAAAACCCTTCTCCGCTTATCTCACCGTCGCGATGGATCGTAGATCCGAGGTAGAGAAGACGTCTCCCGAAGCCACCCGCTATCGCTGAACCAGAGTCACTATAGATCTTGAAGGGGGGGGGGGGGGGAATCAGATCTGGTTTCTCCGTTAGCCCTAAAAGCCGACTCCCTTCCACACCACCGTCTCTTTGGTCTCGCCGCAACTCCAGAACTTACCGGATCTCACCACCGTATGTATCAAGTATGAAACTTAAGGTAGATTTGTCGAGCCAGAGCATCGAGCATCTCGACCAGCATGAAGAAAGAGGGAAGGGAGGAAAAGAAAAAGAGAGAAGGGAAATGGAGGAGGTCTCCGGCGCCGAAATAAACTGGGCCGAAGTTAGGGTTTTCCTGTTAGAGAGAAGCGAGAGCTTTTGTTTTAGAGAGGTGTTTTTATCTTTCAACCCCCCTAGAATTGCTCAATTGAGTGGTGTTGGAATTGAACCTTTGATTAAAATTTACAAAAAAAAGTGGAGTCAAAGAAGCTTCCATGAAAAAGGAGAAGGAGAAGGAGAAAAAAAGTCAAAGAATACTTGGGTCGTGTAATTAGGAGTTACAACAAGAATAATTAGAGTCACAGTTTAGTTAAAAGCTAACTAAGTCAAGTTAGAGTGACTAAGAGTTGGTAATAGCTATTAGGAGTGTTAGTGGTTAAAAGAAAGTTTGCTTGTAAGCCACGTATCTAGAAGTAAGGTGTAAGTGGGAGTTGTTAAGGAACAGAAAACCACCTTGTAATTATTGACTGGTGTCCCAAAGGACCAGGAACCCACCCTGGGTTTACATTGAAGAATCTAAGAGGGTGAGCATTGATGGTGACAACCTTGAGGATGGAGAGTTTTTTTCATTTGCTTGATGTGTGACAGAGTTTCTAAGCTAGATGGGCTTGGTTTTGTTAGGGATTACTATCTGAATCTAGCGCCAATGCAGTTTATATATCCTCAAGATCTTTCCTAGTTCAGTTACTAATCATAGCAGCAACTTCATAGTAACGGATGCTTTGGAGAACTACATAATATAGGCCTCTTGCTAGTTCAGATCAAACATTTTACTGATACCGAGACTGGTGGATGTAATCAGTTTTCTAAATACGGATAAATAAACAACTAAAAATTTCAATACAAGAAATAAAGGTGATCATGATGACAATGTATCTCTTAAGGTATTGCCATGGAGCCGAGTATTTCAAAAGTTAGGAGATGGACTTAGAAAAGCTGAGCACTTACACACGGGTATTACAAGTACTGCATCATGATCTGTGCACCCATCAAACTACACTCGACTCACTTCTGTTGAGGACCTGGCTTACTTGATGTGTCATCATCTTGACTACAAGGCCCTCTTCATCCACATCGAGTGTACACTGCAGTCGTTGCTATTGTCTATGAGTGATTCCATCATCACTCTCCTCATGATCACTTTGCATCATTTCGTGACGCACTTCGATATATGTACCATGAACAACTTCTTGTTCTGGCTCCAGAATTATGCTTCTTGATCTATGTGAAGATCAACTCTGACACAATCGCATCCTTCTTCTGATGTTTCTTCCTTGATCTAGTCACACTTGGCTAAAAATACCTTTTCAACCCTCTTGGGTTCAGTGAACGCCTTGTTCATCCTTTCCGACATGTTTCTTCTCTTCTGGCGAGCTAAACAGTCCACATTTTTGTTTCCAACCTTTCCACAGAACAAACAGCGCATCCAATTTCGTTTCTTGTTTTTGTGGTGTTATATGAATTACTCAAACGAGAAGCTTGGCAAGTACAGTGGGTCGCCTAGATCTACCTTGAAGTGTGACTGGAGCATCAACAATAGCTACAACGTCGAGGACGATAATCAAGAGGGAGTCTAGCATAACTTTATCCAAACTATTTTTGAAATCTCTGTTCTTGCATATCTTCTTATAAATAATGAATAATGATTTGTGAAGTTGAGGTACTCTCCTTCCCAAGCATGTGTTGTGTTTTCGTTATTTACAAGTTGGCTTTTGAATTTTTAATACATAAGACTATTACGTTTTCCATTGTGATCTACACCTTTTAATATTACTCTCAGTTTCCGTCTTTTCTTTTGCTGTCGATGACTGAATGAATAAAAAAGCGAGTGGACCATTAACTTGGATTCACTCTCAAGCACAACGTTTTATGTTACGTTGATGAGTAAGTAAATGCAAGAAAGTTGCGAGTAAAAAAATTCATTTTTTCCTTATATGCTTCAAATAAAGCTTTCATCTCTGCTTCAAAATTTATTTGCATGCTAGAGAGATTTATCGGAATGTTTAGGTTGCCGCAGGCAATTGAACATGTGTGGATCATCCGAAGCATTTGGTCCATTAGAAGAAACTTCTGGCTTATCCAATGATATATCGGTGTTACAACATCTTACCATAACCGGTTTTCAATGCTATATCTGAATGCTTCAAATTACCAGTTTCGCTACTATATAACCGGTTTTAATTAGTTTGTTTAGAAATCGACCCCTAATATATCGAATTGCACACCTGATTCACATTACCAGTTTCAGAGCTATATATCTGGTTATTAACAATATACATGCTTTGTGATTAGTTTTAATTCTAAATTTTCCCCTATTTTTACTCAAACATATCAAATTTTACACATGCTTCTCATTCCCGGTTTCGTAGATATATAACTGGTTTTTACACTGTATTTTATTCTTTACTGGTTTCGGTAACATGAATTTATTATCCGGATAATCGTCGTCTTCGTAACCGGATATATAAAGGACCTTCCACTGGTTTTGGGTAACAGGAATTGTATTCTCCAAAAATAGTCTCCGTGAC
Source organism: Brassica napus (assembly GCF_020379485.1). Taxonomy (NCBI): domain Eukaryota; kingdom Viridiplantae; phylum Streptophyta; class Magnoliopsida; order Brassicales; family Brassicaceae; genus Brassica; species Brassica napus. The sequence goes on along the minus strand of NC_063444.1, from coordinate 18,037,554 downwards.
TAGCTCAGCCGCACATGCTTCACTCAAACATAGGTGAGGAGATCATTCACTAAGAGAAAATAAAATTAAAATTGTTTTGTAACCAATTAGAATTTGATACTAGTAAATTAATATGGGACAAGACAAACACTGATAAACTAATTTGCAAACATTTGTAGAAATCTTAGCCGGCGGACGACATTAATGTCCCCGGATACACAAGCACACACAAGGAAGCAGGTAGAACCATAAACCATAGGAATAAAAAGATTTAAAGGAAACTACAAGACGACATTATCGCCACCGGACGTTATCAGATCTAAGAGAGCTTTCTTGGGAAGAAGAGAGAAGCTAAAGAAAATATTGGACAGGGAGGAAAAGTTAGCACTCTAGTTTAATTGCATGTAAAAGAAAATTTTGCGTAGAATAGTTTTCTTTAAGTTGTGTATAGTAGCTCAGTCTTGTGTCATTATTAGACTCTAGTATAGCGACAAGTATCTAAGTTGACAATGTAAAGCTAAATATTAACACTTAAGGTCACATTTCTTCTTTTTATTTACATGGTGGGTCACTTTCCACTACACACACTTTATCAACTAGCTCCTTTGTTTTTCGTTTGCTCCCAACCCCATCCCAACTAACTCGTTACCCAATTGGCGGACTTTTCTCCCCAACCACACATTTCCTCACATTGTCAACGGCTGAGATTAATTATGGGAAAAGCAGATCTGGACAAGACATTTATCTGGCTTGAACCAGAACCGTTCGATGAGCTAGCTAATATCTGGACGGCTCAGATTAACTTCACCTCTATCTCTCTTCTTTCTCCCACTTGTGCTTTTTTTGGTTGGGTTTGTTGTTCATCAGCATCCAAAAAAAATTGTGCTAATTAACTTTTGAACCAGAAACACGAAATCCCCCACTGATTATCACTCTAAAAATTGCGGTTAGTTAACAAAACTTTGATTAACTTTTTGTTTTACTACAAATTAACTTATTTGAAGTTCCTAACTTGTTTTGTAGGTATGTTCCATGGCGGACCACGTCATGGTTATCGCCGGCGAATGGAAGATGTCCGACGACGGCAGTTGGACATTTTCTATCGACAAACATCACATGTCAAAGATCGTATCTCTCGCTCCCACAACGACATTGCTTGACCTGCAAAGAAATGTGCTGACGGAGTATTTCCCCAACACTAAAGCTCTCCCCTCCGCCTCTCTGAGTTATTGACCGCCAAACACTAAAGAACTCGCTACCGGAATCTCAACTCCCCTGGTCATGCTGACACACGATGGGTCTATATTGTATTTCTACCACCATTTTGAATCACACAAGGGAATGAATCTGTTTGTTACTTTCAAAGTACACCCCGAGCCAACTAATGTGAGCCAAGTAGCTGACAACCTTTTCCCCTTCACCACCCCAAACCAACCAATCCAAAAAAACCATAACCTTTTCAACCGTTTTACTAGCCCCCGCCCTCCTTTGTCTTGTCCTTCCCCACCATCTACAGGCGCCTCTAAAATTCATGGTTTCTCACTTTTCCCTGACGATGATGTCCTCGAAGATATCCCTACCAAGCCCGCCAGCACACCAGCCCCACCAAAGATCTCTCGCTTCTCACTTATCCACGAAACTGTTTCATGTGGCGACGAGATGCTAGAAGAGATGTTCAAAGAAGACCCATATAACATTCTTGACAGCTGTAAGACCGAAGAAGAGGAAGACGAGAACGTTTTAGAGAGTGAACTGCCTCCTGACTTTGAAGATGTCCAACCTCATGGCTATGATCATGACTTCTGGGACCCTTTGATTGACAAAGACCTTGGCGGTTCTGATGTAGCTGAAGTGATGGCTGGCATCCATGTACCGAAAACTGCTCCACACATCATTCAGGGGACCAGCGCTTCCAATTGGAAGTCTGAACCAAAAAAAAGCAGCGTTCACAGTTTTCCACATGTACTACCCAATCCTTTGTACACGGGGACAACTTTGAACATTCCATCTAGAGGCCCACCCGTACAGCATTCCTCCGCGTCCAGGTGTACAAACACCACACCGTCGACGTACACCTGTACACCAGGCTCAAGCTGTGCGACAGGCGTACAACACAAGCATCCATCTGTACAACCACCTTCTACGTCCAGATGTACGCCACCCCCATTGTCCACTAATTCCCCCCAGCGTCCCCCCATCCCCCCTCCGGTGCGCGATACTAGGCCACTCTCAGAGATCAGTGACGAGGAATTTGACACCCCCCACTCTTCGATGACCTTTCATACGAAGCCGAAGACGTGCCTGACTTGAATCTCAACGACAGTGATGAGGAATCATTTGTTGGAAAACTCTATGCAACCAAGCAGGACTATCAAATTGGCCTTGCTATCTACGCAATCAAGCAGCAATTTCATTTTAGGCAATCCCGCACCACTAGGCGTTCCTTTGTTCTAAGCTGTTATGATACTCATTGCGATTGGCGCATACTAGCGAAAGAGCTTACAAACTTTGGCTACTACACTATCAAAAAAGCCGAACTTAATCGCTGCTGCACTATCGATACCCGCAACCTTTACAGGAAAAAGGCCACTTCAAAAGTTATTGCACATGTTTACCGTTCCCGCTACAGCAAACCCACCAACGGTCCTAAATCTATCCAGCAGCAGCTTCAGCTTATTTTGGAAGATCTCTGCATCTCTGCTTCCTATATGAAATGCCACAGGGCAAAAGGACAAGCTATTGATGATATTGTCGGCAACGCGGAGGATTCATTTCTAAATCTTGACTCCTATTTCGAGAGTTTGAAAGCTACCAATCTCGGCACTGTTACTGCTATAGATACTGAGCAGGATATGGAAGGTAACACACGCTTCCTCTATGCCTTCCTCTCTTTTGGTGCATCTATTTAGGGGTTCCACCGTCTACGTCATGTCCTCATTATTGATGGGGCTCATCTATCCGGCAAATACAAGGGGGTACTACTCACTGCCAGCGGTCAAGACGCAAACTTCCAAGTGTTCCCTTTGGCTTTCGCGGTGGTTGATGGTGAGACCGAACACGCATGGACCTGGTTTCTTGCTAAGGTTGAAAGGATAATTGCTGACTCTATTGCCCTCTCCATTATCTCAGACCGTCATTCTTCCATTCTAAAAGCTATGCGAGAAGTCTTCCTCAAGTCCCATCACGGAGCCTGCATTGTCCATTTGATGCGGAATGTTGTTTCGCGATACAAGAACAAAGGCTTAGCAAAGATGGTTTGTGAGGCTGCATTCTCTTACAGCCGAAAAGATTTTGATCTCAGCGTGCGCCACCTGCCTGGAAGGCATTGGTACGTCAAAATGGTCTAGGACTTACTTCCCCAACAATCGTTACAACCTTCTTACCAGCAACATAGCTGAGCAGCTCAACAATGCTCTTACCAAGTCCAGATCTTCACCTATCATCGAGCTGTTCATGTTTATTCAGCGAATGTTAACTCGATGGTTCTCTGCAAGAAGAACAAAATCAGCTAAATGTCGGGGCTTTGTCACACCGGAGGTTGAGAAGGTGATGCAGACACATATTAGGCTCACTAAAGGCAGCAAGATAGCAAACATCACCGATTGGAGCTATCAAGTTAGGGGACTTTTCGGTCATGCCAACACTGTCTCTCTGGAAAAAAAAAAATTGTACTTGCCAAGTGTTCCAGAAACTCAAAATTCCTTGCGGCCATGCTCTGTTAGCTGCTGACTACATTGGTCTTCCTTATGCCCAACTTTTTGGAGATTGCAACAAGACACAGTCATGGATCGACACCTATGCAGGAGTCATATACCCTAAAGCCCCCTTGGGAGATCACCCTGTACCTGATTCGATCACAATGCTCCCCCCCCCCCCAGACTCGCCGCCCATATGGATGCCCCAAAGATAAGCGTGTTGCATCTACAGAAGAGATCCAAGTAATTTTCCTATCCTATCCTTGCTATTGCATCAATCCTTACCTTTCACTCATATAATTGCCTTTGCTTTTTCTTGCAGCCCCCTAAGAAGAAAAAACTTATTCCTCACAAATGTGGGCGCTGTGGCCGTACCGGTCACAACCGAACCAACTGCATTGTCCCCATCTGACTGTGGTGAATCCTATATACACTGAGAATTACCTTTTGGATAGCGCATTCACCCCCCCAAATAGAATCCTTTTTGTGTTTTTGGTTTTATGGCATGTAATAACAATTGAACATGTATTGGGTGTTTTGCGATGGCTACAACTTTCACTATTTTTCTTCTAGTCCGTGCATTAATTTGTTCATGCAGGGTCTACACCCCAACATGATCTCATGTCCACCTGGATATCTACAACATGTACACACATACCAGTTACCCTAGTATCCATCTGGATAACCTGCATAAGCACTTACACCAGTTAATAAATCTACAATCCAGAATGTACCAGCCCAAACCATATTATCCATATTCATGTGCACCTTTAGCTGTCTAAACTTAATCCACATGTACAACCAATGTAAAGACACATTGGTCTGCTACTGAACTTGTCTGCTATTACAAGGAGCTTCTCAAATTTAGATTAGTAAGGAACACTAGGCCGAACCCTAAGCCAAACTAATTACCTCGATTAGATAGCTACTACAAACTGCATAGGGTTTAGCTGTCTAAACTTTATCCACATGTACAATCAATGTAAAAGCACATCTATACAAACACCTACACATCCATACAATTCCAACATAATTACCTAAATCCAACAAAATCATATAAATCCAACATCCTTGCACCTGTTAATAAATGTACAACCTAGAACGTACCAGCCCAAACAAGCTACCCTATTATTCATATTCATGTGCACCTTTAGCTATCTAAACTTCATCCACATGTACAACCAATGTAAAGGCATGTTGGTCTGCTATTGAATTTGTCTGCTATTACAAGGAGCTTCTCAAATTTAGATTAGCAAGGAACACTTCGCCGAACCATAAGCCAAACTAAGTACCTCGATCAGATAGCTAGTACAAACTGCATAGGGTTTAGCTGTCTAAACTTTATCCACATGTGCAATCAATGTAAATGCACATCTGTACAAACACCTACACGTCCATACAATTCCAACATAATTAGCTTAATCCACCAAAATCATATAAATCCAACATCCATATCATAATTATATAAATCCAACATAATTATATAAATCCAACACGTACACTTACACGTCCATATCATACAACCAAAAAACACAAAATAAAACCTACAACAATCCGTACTGCATAAAACCACAACACAAACCAAGCTTTTCAGTTCATCTCATCCCCCATGTATAGCGACACAACCCAGTCCTTGTACAAGTCCATGGCAAACTGCTTCCTCATCAGGTCCACTAGATCATCCGTCAACCCATCCGGTTTCCTAAAACATGGAGCTCCATGAACTTTATAGCAACAGGCCCACAATCACCACTCCGCCTGTTCTCGTAACTCCCCCCCCCCATTCTTTCCACTATGAAAGGTTCCAAACAGTTCACCCCTTCTGTTGGTGGTGGACATACCTTCTCCACCAAATACGGAAACATCTGTGCTACTGAATCCAACAAACCACACACTGCTGCCATATCCTTCAGTTTGGGGTTAGGATCCAGCACCAGGACCCTCCAATTAGTCAAACTTATGCACAGCCCAACCCAATGGTTCCCATCCCAAATCATAGGAGTGTACAACGTGTCCACATCCTCTCCCCATTTCTTTCCTTCCTTTTTTAAGAAAGATGACAGCCTACCATCACCAACCACCCTTCCTTTGTTGAACTTTGCAGCATTGAAAGACCGCGCTTTTCCTTGAAGATGGGCTACAAACCATGGCTTAAGGAAAAGGCATCGCCTCTGTTTCAGCCTTTCGTCATGTCTTTGCCCCACGTAGTCGACCAATGCTTCCATATACTGCAACAAATCAACAAAATCATGTTTACCAAATATTTCACAAATAACCGCTACAAGAATAATATACCTCTGTTGACACCCATTTCCAAAGAGCCGCCAAGTCCAGGAAAAAACTGATTATCCAGATTGTAGTTCCCAGCATTGAGATGGAGCCTGCAAGAAGACACAGACAAATTAGCCACATCCTACCACTTTCAAATCAGAAAGATATGTTGCATACACTTTAGGATTCGCAACCAAGACACTTTCGAAGAAAGCATAATCAGGATCCTCCACCTCCGGAACGAGTTTATCCATTGTAAATTGTTCCTTAGCCAACAAAATGGCCGCTAAGTCCGCTTCCCTCTCAACTGGCTTATGTTTCTCGCTCCGTGGGCATGGAGAAGAATCACTTAACTCCACCATAGTTTCCTCTCTTGCCAACATCTTCTCCTCATCACTCTCATCACTCTCATCCTCGCTCCCACCTTTAACCCCATCAGCTGCAGTCACCTTCAACATAACAACACCCAAAGACATTTCAGTTAAAGCTCAGCAACATATACCTCCCAGTGTACACATGTACAAGTATTTGACCTTATCCACATGTACAACTATTCATTGTGTCCATTATGCAAAGTAAACAACTTTGCACACATGTATAGCCAATAAACTTTACAACACAAAAAGAGTTATGCATACCTCGCATGTTTTTTCCGCAACATCTCCCTTCTCCTCATCAGCTTCATTTTCTAATCCTTCGCTCCCACCAGATTCTTCAATAACCTGTAACGCGTGGCCCTAAGCAAATTTAACCCACCGCAAAAAAAGTTCAACTCCCTCATATTGTACACATATAAACATCATAAGTTCACTTACATCATCCTCCTTCTCCTCATGACGTCCCTTCACATCAGCTTCCTTCTCTACGGCTTCATCCTTGTCCTGATTGATTGTCACATGCATCACATGTACACAAACGTCATTTAATCATCCACCATATGTTCCCCATTCTTCTTCGCACACATGTACACAATCATGTCAACATGTACAACCAAAACAACTATTTTTACCTTCTCAACCTCCGTTTCTCCAACATCTCCCTTAACTTTTGCAGCCGTCTCCTCCATAGATTCATGCTCTTCTCCTGATGCATGGTCCTCACACACCTACAAACACAGTTATTGCACTTACATCTCTATCTACAAGTAAACCCCTAACCAAATAACCCAACTCACCTTCTTATCGGGGGAAGAAACCAAAGCATCCCGTGTGATTAATCCACGAGTTTATTTAGTTCACCAAAATCCTACCCAAAAAAAACACACATAATTAAAAGGAAAAACACTCCAACCATGACCTTAAAAACAATCAACTTACCACTTCAGTGCCACTAGCTACACCATCCCCTTCATTTCCTCTTAAGGACCCAACATCATCATTCTGCTTAACATATGACAGTGGGTGAGCATTTGCTACAACTCCCTCCCCACCTAAGGCTTTGTTATTCCATACCTCATCTTCAGTCACGTAGAAAGTGTTACTCCCGCTGCCAAAGAAGACCATTGTACCCTCTTTGTCAACACCCCTGGTGTTTTCCGCTTCTAAAGGAACAACATCCATCTTGCCAGACGGTTCTGTCACCAATTCCGGTTCCATCCCCTCCAGCCCTATGCCATCCTGCCCGGGAGCACTCTCATTCATATGGTCGGGTCCATCCTCATCGCTGCTACTATCAGAATCTGCAGGCGGGCTTCCTTCAAACAACTGTTTTCGACCAGTGCCTACACAGACGGCCTCCCTCCTCTTCTATCCGACACCACTCAATTTTTGGTTAGAAAACTTTCATTTCCTTTTCGCTAAGAGTTTCTTCAACACCCTAGCCTGCTTAACAACTACCTTCTCCAAACTTGCAAACGCTTGGCTTATTTTTTTCACTTTCGCATGCAATTCCTCAACATCATGTCCTCCGCCAGCCACTTTCTTGCTGAAGAATCTGCTTAGCCTTCGTTGCTTCAGTGTATGACCTTCTTCTTCTCTGCTTGGGCCCCTATATTGCTTCCTCTTCTTGTCCTTTGTTGCTTCTTCGTGATCGTACATTGGCTCGTCCGCGTCACCACCCACCCACTCGCCTCTGCTGAATTTGTGCCCAGTCTTCACTAAGCCGACCATGTAAGCCACTTTTCTATCGAATATCTAACTGTCAAACTCCCCCCAACCGTCCTCTTTATCCTTCCAAGGTTTATACATCGGCTGCACCGTTAGCTGTAACCAATCAAACATACATCCATTAAACATAGTTGTCCATAAAATACACTAAATAGAGATAAGTACATATGTACAAACTCGCATGTTATCCAATTATTTCGTACACACGCTACTACATACTATCCAATTTGTACTTCGTTTTCGTTCGTACAGACGTGCAATTAACAAAGGTTATCCAACATCAACGAAAGAGCAACCAACCAAAAAGGTTTAACTCTGCACTAACCTTTGGGTCATGCTCAGCGTCTAGCACATCCACCAAGCCCAGCCCCGTGTGTTGAGGAAGCTTGTCCCCGTCATAAGTCAGCAATGTCTGCTCGTCGTTTCCCGGCCATAGGCGAGCAAGTAAGGCTAGTATCGCTTCAAATGCCCACAGCTGCAGTGCCCAAGGGAACCCGGCCAGGACTTTGGTCTCCAGGCGAAGCTTCCTACAAAATACACCATTCGGGTCGTCGCATTTACCAATCATCTTAACCGGAGGTATCATGCTGCTAATAGTCCACCAAAAAGACTCCCGCCCCCACTGAAATGAAAGGAATTTATCGAGCTTCTCAAGCCGCTTCACATGCTTCACAGACGGCTTCGGTATCTGATTTGTAGCCAGCAAAACTCCATCAACTATGATTATCAAACACAACTTCAGCTTCCTAACAAGTGGCATCTCCTTATCACATGCAACCATTGCAGCCACTTCTGCGATGGTTATATCACGTCTCCCTCCACCAAAAAGCCTGTCCGAGAAAACATAATCTCCTTTAGTTGGTCGTGCCTTGTCATCAACCACATACCCCTCTTCAAACTCTCCACAAGGAAGACCCGTCACATGCCCAAATTCGGCCAATGAAAATCTCAAAGGGTCACCTCCAAAGACAGGCCACAACTCTAACCTTTTCTTTGTTACAAGCTGCCTCGTTAGCAACCCGTGTACTAACTTCGCAGAGAAAGCACACCTCCTCACTTGCAACCTAAATAGAACTCCGAAGCAAGACCCAAGCAGCCTCTCCATTTCATCGGCCCCTTCTAACACATCCCTAATCAGTAGAAGGTACTCCAGGGAAGCATTCAAATTGAAGCGTTTGCTCGGATATCTGTCAGTCGCAAATAAACGAGATGGTAACCTCTGATTCCCCACCACCTCTGTTGGATGTGCAATCTCTACAATAAGACCAAAAAGCAAACGACATAGACCACACGGTTAGAAGATGCAAAAAAACTGCCACATCGAAACACCCTTTAATTAAACAAAAGGACCAAACCCATGAACACAAATTCGCCTATTAGTAACAAGAGTCCGTAACAATCTGAAAATCTACGAAAACGTCTTAAATCAACAACCCTAATCCCTTAAATCGAAGTGGCGGCTTATAACAAAACTAACCTTTCCCCGCCGACTTTCCAACCCTCTTATTTCGCGCCGACATCGCCATCTAGATTTCGGAACACATTTACACCGCCCGCCGCCGAGAAACCAAGTCGTAGCCTTTCTCCGTCCTCGGCTTCGCATTTTACTTTTACAGACGAAACAGTGTAAAAAAACCACAATCCCGGAATAAAAAAACCCGGGCCCGAGGGTAAATACAAAAACTAAATTAACTTTCGGTTCGCGTCCACACTCATCACCCCTATTATTTTCGAATTTCAAATGACTAACCAGCCCTACTAGATAGTGAAAGCGTAATTACCCAAATACCAGGCTTGGTTACGCTTTTGGAAGGGCAGCAGAGTCTTCAACCGTGAAAAAGTGCCTCAGTAGCACTAAGTGCTCTCCCATGTAATAAAATCACACAATGTTACCATATCTGTCACAATGTTACCATATCTGTTAATAACTCATGTAAAGCTTCACTTCACTACTTGTCGTAGGGGTATCAACGGGAATATGAATTCATAACAGCGTGCATATCCACTTCCCTAATTAATTTATGAATAGTTTTAGGTTATTCACCTAAATCCCCTAGACTATATTTGCGAAGTGATTTTACCACATGTCTTCTCTGCAATCAGTTTCACAAAACAAATATGACATGGCTACTGAAATTGATGACATGGCTTCCAGAAAAATATGATATGGATAAATTCATTTAATGTTGATTTATATTTTTGACAAACTTATTAGAATATGGTAATAATTCATATATTACATTCAATATTGATATTTCTTTTTGGTAAACTTTTTTAAAATATGGTAATAGCTCATACATCTATAAAATAAATATATTCATATACAACATTTCAAATTTTGAAATATGATTATTTTTGTATAATTATACAATTTGTATTACTAAATCTTTCAAAAATTTCTATAGTTTTTTAAAAATTTAAATATCTAATCGTAAGATCATTAGTTTCTTATATATCTACAAATTTTATAAATATTGTTTAGACCAAATTTTTGATAATTATACAATTTTATATCATTTTTATTAGTTTTATATAAATTGATTTAATATATATCAAATTTATATTAAATATTAGTAAGAAAATAGTAAAATTTATGATATTTAATAAAAATTATTTTTAAATATAAGTTAGATTTTAAAAAAAACAATTACTGCACATGGTGCAGGAAAACACCTAGTAACTCATTTAAATAATGGGTTCAGCTAAAGAAAACTAATTTACAGATGAAGCCTATCATTATTTTCATTCATATATGTAAGTAAAAGTATTATCAAACACATATCTAACCCTTTTTTCTGCTAAAACACATATCTAACTTCAATAATTCAAATTTTAAACTGAATAGTATACTATAGATATTAGAATGAAAATTTATATGTTTCTTTAATAATATTACGTATAAAATAGAAGAAATGTACATATTTATAAAAATAGAAGAAATGTATATATTTATAAAACAGCGTGTATGCACTCTTCTATTAATAAGTTCAAAAATAATCATTTATGCACTTTTCTATCATCTCGACCTGCAACAGTCTGAATCGAGGATTGCATTGACTAAAATGGAAAAGGCTAAAAGTTTTGTATAGGTCCTTGGCGCGTTGCTACTTGGTGGCTTTTGCATCCGAATAAATGCTCCTTCTTGTTACTAGGCCTCTGTTGTAGCTTGTGGTGGCGGATGCTTTGGTAGTTTACTTAGAGCTGTTCTTGGTCGAGCCAATCATAAAGAACGGATTATCGGAGACGTCAAAATTACCGGTTCCAACTCTCGTTATAACTGTGGCTCTTCTTTTTGCGGCAAGCGGTTGTGCGGATTAGTTGAGGCCCCTGGATTGCGGCTACGGTTTGTTGTGCCTGTCCTTGTTTTGAGTAAGATCGGGTCTGTGTTTAAGTTTTTACTTATTTTCTCTGATATTTGTTTTCTTTGTTCTTCTGTCAAAAAAAAATGGTAATAATATTTTTACATTTTTACCAAAAAAAGAAGATACAAGTTGATTTAAAGCATCTTGAAAACATTAAGCTTTACAACCCCCTAAAATCTCATTGAAGAGGAAAGATGTGGTAACAAAATGGAAAAGGCTACAAGTTATAGCTATAAACTTATTACTCATTGCATATATGTATTTACTACTTTTCAAAACATATTTTATACATAAATGAAAAAAATCCAGAAAAGGGTACAAATTAAGTCTATTTAGTTTTCAGTTTAATTAAAAACCATGTAATTTTCTCTTCCAAGTCTATAAATTACTAAATAATATCTAATATATTTAAATTTATAAATCATCACTAGACATTTTGAAGTAAAAATGTAAGTTAAAACCAACATGAAAAACGATATTTACTAAAATTTGACTAAAGAGACACAAAAATAGTAAAAAAAAAATAACTAGGATAATGGGGAAAATATGACTAAATTAAAGATGAAATAAGACACAAAAAAAAAAGATATAACTAAATAAAAAAGTTTCAATCAGGCAATAAACAATACATTTTTGTAATAACTTCTTGCTTTCATTAAGATGAACAATACAATTACGTATTACAGTCGAGAGAAGGCACTTAACAAAAAAACTAAAGTAATGATCCTTCAGGTTTAAAGGGGATGTGAGGTTGGCTTTAATCCCGCATACTTTATTGCGTGAAGAGCATTCCGCTCAAACCTTTTTACGACAATTGGGCGCTCCAGTTTTCATATCATCTTGATTCCTCTTTTGTTTCAAACTTTCTTTTATAAAAAAAATCATTTACAAAAAAAAAAAAACTAAATTAATATAAATAAAATAAAAATATAGGAAACAAACCCACGTCGGTCAAAACCCGTGTTTCTTAAAAGGTCCATAATCGATGTTCTGCTATTAAATTGTTTACAACCAACATGAAAGTGAGACAAGCAAATGAATGTGGCATTATGGGGGAGTTGGTAATATAGATGGAAAAATAAAGAGGGTGGGTGAAGGAATAGATATATTGAATACAGAAAACAAACCCACGTGGGTCAAAACCCTAGTGAAGGAATACTATAAAAAGTACACATTTATTTATTCATATTTCCACACCATCTGTAGTGTATTGTATTCAAATCCATCAACCAAAACTATGAAAATTAACATCCGCAATGCCGCCATGGTCCGCCCCGCGGCCGAGACCCCATCCACTTACCTATGGAACTCCAACGTCGACCTCATCATTGCCAGGTACCACAGCTCCAGCGTCTACTTCTACAGATCCAACGGTGCCTCCAATTTCTTCGACCCCCAGGTCTTGAAGGAAGCCCTCGCCAAGGCCCTGGTCCCTTTCTACCCCTTTGCTGGCAGCTTGAGGAGGGACGAAAATGGTCGTATCGAGATCGACTGCAACGCCGCGGGTGCTCTCTTCATCGTCGCCGATACTCCCTCCGTCATCGATGATTTAGGAGACTTTGCTCCCTCCGTCAATCTCAGCAAGCTTGTTCCCCATGTTGATTACTCCCCTGGCATTCATACATTCCCGCTTCTCGTTTTACAGGTCAGCTTCCCTTTTATATGTCTTCTTTTTTCTTTTTTTTTGTGCTATGTGAGTTTTAGTAATGTCGATTTACTTCCCTTTTAATCGTGAACAAACAACTGTTGGCTCCTTTTGTCTAGCTTCACTCTCCATCTTCATCCCCTTGTAGGTGACCTTTTTTAAATGTGGTGGAGTTTCCCTTGGTGTTGGCATTCAACACCATGTCAGTGATGGTTTATCTAGTATCCATTTCATCAATTCCTGGTCTGATATGGCTCGCGGTCTTGACCTTACCCTTCCTCCTTTCATCGATCGTACCCTCCTCCGCGCTAGAGAACCACCTCACCCCACTTTCCATCATGTTGAATACCAACCTTCTCCCTCCATGAAGATCCCTCTCCATCCTGACAATACCACCGTCTCCATCTTCAAATTATCCCGCGACCTTCTTGTTGCTCTCAAGGCTAAAGCCAAGGAGGATGGCAACCCAGTAAGCTACAGCTCGTACGAGACGTTGGCAGCTCATGTGTGGAGATCAGTCACGAAGGCTCGCGCGTTTCCAGACGATCAAGTGACCAAACTGTACATTGCGACTGATGGACGGTCAAGACTGCGCCCGCAGCTGCCCCCTGGTTACCTTGGCAACGTCGTATTTACTGCCACACCATTGGCCGCTGCAGGGGATCTTCTGTCAAAGCCAACATCGTATGTTGCTGGACTGATTCATGATGTTTTGGCTCGCATGGACGATGAGTATCTGAGGTCCGCTCTCGACTACCTGGAGATGCAACCTGATCTGTCAGCCCTAATCCGTGGTGCACATACCTACAATTGTCCAAATTTGGGAATCACAAGCTGGGTCAGATTACCCATTTACGATGCAGACTTTGGTTGGGGACGTCCCGTATTTATGGGACCTAGTGTAATTGCATTCGAGGGTTTGTCGTTTGTGCTACCAAGTCCCACGAATGATGGCAGCTTATCCTTGTTCATTGCTCTCCGAACTGAACACATGAAATTGTTTGAGAAGTATTTGTACGAGATATGACAAGCGGCAAAAGAAGATTCCTCCTTTTCCCCCAGTATGGAAACTCCTCCTGCTGAGATAAGCATCACGTTTTTTTAAGAGTACAATAAGTTACGTCCACATAAGTTGTACTTGTGGTGGTCTTTAACATTTGGATCGGTCATGTATGACCTTTTTGCTTTGTGTTTATTTTATATGTATGTGACATGTTAGTGTTACACTTATTTTGGTATTTGTGTTAGATAATCTAAAATAATGAGAAGGAAAATAAGTGTTGGAGGCGGGTCCAACCCTACCTCAAGACACTGCAAAAAAAAAGATTCATCATTTATTTTATATATTTGTATTAGTTACAAATGATGTAAATAATTTTGTTTCACTTAGATAAATCACTTTAAAAGTGATAATGCAAATAATTTGTTTCACTTAAATAAATCACTTTGAAAGTGATGATGCAAATGATGTAAATAATTTTGTCAGTATATATCACTTTTTAAAAATGATGATGTTGATAAAAAGAAATGATGCTAAAATTTACATCAATTTTTCAAAATGATGTTATTAATTATATTATTTATTAGTAACTGAAATAAAAATTAATATTAATTTAAAATGGTTTTAATAATTATATTAGTTACTATTATTAATTTAATATTAATATTGTATATACATAATTAATATCAATCGATAAAGTTATATCAGTAAATAAATTAATTATAATATTATTCATTAATTTTTTTTTACTCCACCGAAGATACAATGTGCCTAAACAGGTACAATATAAAAGCTTACAAACCAATAAACACCACAAAAAACATGATGAAGATGAATCAACATAAAATAAAATTGTAAAACAATTATACAACTCGCCATAAGAATTCTTCAATCAATATTTTTCTTTTCTTTCACTCTATCTTATTCTGTTGTGGTGTTGTTAAACTGAAAACTGCTCCTAAAAAACAAAATATAACAAAAAGAATATCAGAAGACTAGTCAGACACTGTGGAGGCCGAATGTGAGAATCACACAAGAAGTAAAAAGCATCATTGTTTGCTTTTGCAGGTCTAGTAACTTAAAGAAGAAGAGGAAGACGTCAAGCTATGTAACATAGAGCAAGAAGTTTTTGGTTTAATGGATAATCCAGTATTGGATCCAATAATCATCATCATTCGGAATTTCTTATACAAGTTTTTGACTGATTGGCCAGAGGGAGATTGTAACGGCCCAATCCGTATGATCTTACTTTAACATTAACAACACTTGAATGTTCAAGCTCAGTACTTCTTTTATTTCTTACCAAACTGTCTTACCATGAACTTAATTTCAATTAAAAACCAAATATAAAACAATACTAAAGTCTTACCAAAGCTCAACGAAAATTTTGAAATAAAACATGTGTCTTCCCAAAAGCATTGACACCACAACGGGACTTTAAAGAATGAGGGGCGAGTAATTCGGTTTACTTAGTAAGTATATGAACCTATGAACTCATCTCAGATCACATAATACAACAAGAACAAATCATAAGTTAATATCGCCTATAATGCATCAAACAAGATTTCCTAGACTCTCTAATCCACAAGTGTACCCAAGCCAACCGCCTGGACACCCGGCTTCATCACTCTCCACCCAACCGGCGTTCGCCCAACCAGCACCCTTCACACTACAAAATAACCTCAAGTCTCATCAACGGCGTCATGATGCCCTAAAATGTTATCAACTTTCAGTATTATCACACAACTGGTTATCCTTTAACAGCCTACCACGTTCTATGTGCTTTTCATCTGATAACAATCAACATGTCTTTCATCACATCAACACAAATTATCAACTAGATCTTGGTCAACATTAACAAATGATTAACTCCATGAGGTATTACACAACATGAGAGAAGTTCACAACCGGGTCCTCACACAGAAGAAGAAGAAGAATGCAACAACATAACCACAGATCTGCACTCTCACACTCAACAGAAGATAGGAAACATGATTAGGATCACACTTGTAACACCCAGTGAAATATCTCTAAGAAGAAGAAGAATGACATGTAGTTCGAAGGCTTACAAGCGCGAAGGCGGGCTTGCGGTGGCAGATCGGAGACACCAACGGTGGCGGCTAGGGTTTAGGTCTTGACGGCTCGGAATATCTGCACGGCTTAGCTCTGTTTTCTCTGATGATAAAAGGAGAAGGAGGAAAATCTTAGGGGTTTCTCTTTTGGGCTTTAATTCTCTAGTGGGCTAGCCATGTTGCAATTCTCCTCCACTTACAGAGAATTCCTCTTTGGATTCAATTCGGCACTATGGTGCATTGCTTTTTCAAAAACAAATCGGCACTTGGTGATACACTGGCTCCCATAACTAACTTGGGTTACTGATCCTTATTGTTATCCAAACGACATTTGAAATCACATCACTTTCCCATCGAACTAAGACAGTCCACACGTCATTGTCCCATTAACTAATGTTTCTTTGCAGTTTACAAACTCAACACGTCTGTTGACCATTAATAAACTATGACACCCATCTAATGATGGCTTTTAAACAAGCAACTCATGTCCTATGACAACCTTACGATATACTGCACATGCACATTGCGAACTCAGAGATTCGTTGTGGAATTCCAACCGACATGACACAACATCCATCCTCTCACAATCAAACGATCTCAAGTACCATAACCCAACACCTGTAACTTATAATCCAAATCAATTCATAAAAAATGTCTCATCCTCAAAAAACATGCATCCCTATGCATATTCTAAATCCATACATCACTTGTCATTACTATCATTCGATGGTGATGTGTTTACTTCGGCTCCACATCAAGCAATTCCACTTGCTTAGATGTTTATTGGGTCGCTTTCAGCTTTATATTCAAGTTCTTCCCTACTTTGGTTAAGCATAAGGGTTTCCAACATTCTCTAATACTCGAGTGGTAGCTATTATTGTAAACAGTATCAATCAATGGTAGATACCTTAACTACTTTTCTTATCATCCAAATACATTTGCACGCAACATATGTTTATCAGATCATGTCCTTGGCATACCAACAACAATACATAGTTACCATGTTTCATTTCCATTATGGCACATGCAACTCTTGCAGTAATTAACACTAGATTCACCATTCCACCTTTATCGACTAATATGCCTGCACTATGAAATCCATCAAACAACATTCTTCCACATCTCGTCCTATATATGCATCTTCTTCACCTGCAACAGTCACTCGGTTCCTGAATTGAAGCGTGTAACAGGTCCAAAAATTCCAGTCCATGGTTATCCTCTTGTACTGACGTGTCACACAGGTGCAACTTGCCAAAAATCATCGCAACTTCCATATGTGTTTGTGTATACTACCAATGGTATTCCACGCCGCGGTAGTAAAGATCCATGTCATATTCCTTATTCCATTAAGTACAATCTTCCTCTTTTATCGAAGAATTTGGACACATTTTCTGGCACAATCCATTAAGACCTGACGCCTCTGTCTCTAAGATCTCATTATCATTGGCACGTCTCTAGACTCACGTAGTTGTCATTGCTCTGGCGCGACTGTCTCGATTCTTCTTCTGGCCTCCAATTTTGAGAATTTTTTGAAGGTTCGACAGCTTAATAATTTTAGACTCACAAAACTATATGTTTGTTCTAGTGGGGGCGTGGGAAGTTACTCCTCCACCCATTACTAACCCCGAAAAAAACACGCTAGGACTACACTACTAGACTTAGGTGCATAGTACTTCAACTTATCAAAATTTTAATGCAAAAAGTTATACATAAATACATACTTGCGATCGTCTCAGCTCATTCTTAATTACAAACAAGAAATACCCTTGATTCTAGTGCTTGTCTCTTAGGTGGTGGTGGTGGTGGTAATATTTCATCTGCTACCCTCGTCACATGAACTCCACAGTCTTTTGCTACATGGACTTGACGTCGTCCACAGTGAAAACATATAGTCTCAGATTGTTTTATAAGTAGGAAATATTTCTTAAGGTGTCCTAGCTGCTTGCACCGAACACACACCCTGCCAACACCCCCCCCCCCCCCCGGGGTGCTTCTTTCCACACCGAAAACATATAGTCTCAGGTTTCACACCATTGTTTAATAGTATTGCGGTTGCTGCACTCCAGGTTTCCCAAGTCTTTTCATAGTTGTGGCATGCACGCTCTTAGCTTGCTTACGCTCTTCTTACAGTCCAATCTCTTGATCGGCAGATTTTTCTACCAATTCATTGATATACGGGAAGCTTGTACAATCTCGTACATTCTTGTATATTTACAGGCGAAGCTCGAGGAGTTGGTGGACGTAATTGTTGACAAAAGACACAAGCAAGCACCTCTGAATTTAACTTTTGTTTCTTTTCTCTCACCGTTCAACTCCACCGTTATTGTGAAACACGTGACGTAACTAAAAATCCCCGCTTGAAGACTGATTTCAATATGTCTTCACATCTGATCAGTGTAGTAGGTCTTCCCATCTTGTTACTCAGACAAGCCAACTGAGTTTGCACACAACTTCAACTTATCATACTGTACGACCTTCATCAGCATGTCTGTCGGATTCTTACTTCCTGGGATCTTCTCAAGCACCAACATTTTGTCATTGTTTACGTACTTGGATTACTTTGAGATAAGTAGGTTGACCCATATAGAATTTAGATTTGCTGCATAAAGCAATCCACACTCTAATCAAGGATTATGTAATTGCATTAATGGTAGTAAATGCTTAGATGGTCACGATAAAACACAATTGTTTTTTAGTACAAAACTGTGTTTCTTTTCTTGTGAAATTCAAAGAAAGTTTTGTTGCTTTCACGACTTTTCATTCATACTAAAGTTTAGATGGTCATCATCAGCCAAAGTGGCTTTGTTATTCAGCCAAACTTCAAAGTTCTTTACATACAAGGAGAATTCTCATTGCTTCTCATCATTGCTTTCAGTGGCGGACCCAAGAATATATCTAACCTGGGTTAGACTATGTACATAGGGAAATTTTACCAGCTAGTACTGATTTTTAATGTATTTGTGAACATATAAATATTTATAGTGAATTAAGGGGTGTCACATGACACCCCATCTTCTCACGTGGATTCACTTTTGATTGTCTTAGTTCCAGTGTTTGATGCTGGATTACTGATACATTCTGAAGGAACTATGACACTACAAGAAAACATCAAAGATTCTGAGGGAAAAAATCGTCGGAATTTCGTCGGAATACCGTTATTCCGACGACATACCGACGAAACAAGTCGTCGGAAATAATTCCTCGGAATTTCTTATTTCGTCGGAAATCCCTCGGAATTTTCCGACGGAATTCCGAGGAAACAAATTTCCGAGGATATTCCGAGGACCATTATTTTGTCGGAAATGTCCTCGGAATATACCGAGGGAGAACTTCGTCGGGATATTTCCTCGGACGTTCATCGATCGATGCGTTTTAGACATATATACATCGATCGATAGGAATATACCGACGGAACTGTTCCCTCGGATTATACCGAGGGACATGTTCCCTCGGAATATACCGAGGAACACGTTCCTCGGAATATACCGAGGAACACGTTCCTCGGAATATTCCGAGGGAACAGTTCCTCGGTATATTCCGAGGGAACATGTCCCTCGGTATATTTCGAACTTTTTTTTGTAAACAGATCGATCGATGGATTTATGTCCAAAAACGCATCGATCGATCGCGTGAAAAATATAATTAATTTCCTCGGAATGTAAAAAATATTAATTTTTTTAAAAAATAAAATTTCTGAAATTTAAATTTGAAAATATGAAATTAAAATTAAAATTAAAATCATATTAATTAATATTCAAAGTTTCACAAATAAAAATAAAACATTCCGAGTTTTTGGGAAAAAAAAAATAATCTACGGGTCTGGCACGTCTGGGAACACCTCGTTCGGGTACATCCTCTGCATCATCTCCATCATTTGCTGGTTTAGCCTCCTCTGTGCCTCATAGCCCGCCTGTTGAGCCGCCATCTGGGTCTCCAACAAAGATATACGATCATCTTTGTCCTTCAACTGAGCCGTAAGTACTTCTGGATCAACAAAGGGCGGTGGTGCAGAAGAAGGAGGAACCGACCGGGTGCGACGACCCAAACCGACCAAACGTCCCTTTTTCTTTGGAACCGACTGAATAGAAAATAGCCAAATTTACAAATTTAAACAAAAAATAAATGAATTGAACTTTAAAAAAAAAGAACTTACGGATTCAACGATTTCGTTGATTCGACACCGAGACAAGTTGGTCGAAGCCGTCGAAGCGTCATCCTCGGTTTGAAGCTGAGACACTTCGTCTACCACCTGAGTTTGGACCAGGTCGACCACGTCCCTCACAAGACCGTCATCAATCTGGCCGGTCTTCTTGTTGGTATACGCCCTCCTCATTAGGGCGAGATCATCAACCGGCTCGCCATCATTTTCTTCCGCCTTGAAAAAAAACATAAATTAAAGAAACATTAGAAATTAGAAGAAATGCACAATAAATTAAAATTCTGAAACTCAAATAATTGAAGAAAAAACATTTGAACTTACCATGCGATCTCCCAGAGTGGCAATAGATTGAGCACCCAAGTTATGCTTGTAGATGCCCTTCCCTTTACGGTCGCTCCTGCGGTTGGTGGAGTTGGTGGAAGAAGTTTCTTTCGTCTCTTCCTTATCCCAATGCGCACACAACTCCTTCCAGACCGTGTCGTTCATCGACTTTGGTACCTTTTAATATAAAAAAAAATAGTTTATTAAATTTAAAAATAGTTTAATAAATTAAAAAATTGTTTAATAAATTAAATCGAACCTTATTGATTTCCCACTTTTTCTTCCACTCGTGGATCTGCTTCCCATAGTTGTCCATAACTTTATGGACGAAGTGGTGATAGATAAAGAGCGTCTCATCGGAATTCCAGTTGAACTCTTGCTGAAAAAAAACACAATTAGTAAAAAATTAATATTAAAGATTAAAAATATAAGTAAAAAATTAGAATACTTACCGCAAACTGACGAAACCACAGAACCTGCTTTTCGGTAGGGAAGTGAGTGAAAGTCGGATGTCCCTTGTCGAGGGCCGAGTACATCATACGGTTGATCCATGCGCTGATCCCGTTCCCGGATCGGTTGAACCTAATAAAAAGAACAAACGGTTAATAATGAATCAAAATTTAAAGAAAAAAAAATGTTTAATTACCATGTTTGACCATGTCCATGTGGATACGGAGTGAGATACGGAAGATGGTCACGACCGGGCTGTTGAACCAAATCCGCAACACTCATCACTCCTGGAGGACCCGGAGGAGGAGGAGCGGGTGCAGCAGCGGGAGCGAGAGGAGCAGGAGCGGGTGCAGCAGAGGGAGATGTATGGTAGGAGCTGTGGGGCGAAGGGGAATCCTGAAAATGGGTGGAATCCCGAGACTGGCTCCCCGTACCACCACGACCACGACGCTGTCGAGGCCGGATCTGATCATCATGAGACCTGTAAATTAAAAAAAATATATTTAATAAATACAGAAATATATAAATTATTTTTTTTTTAAAAGTCTCAAATAATTTAATCACAAAAAAATATTTATAGATATTAAAAATATTTAATAAATATATAAAAATAGTTCTAATAAAAAAAATAGTTTTAATAAATAAAAAATAGTTCAATAATTACAAAAAATAGTTTTAATAATATATATATATATTAAAAATATTTTTAAATCCCAAATAATAGTTTTTAATCAAAAAAAAGTTGTATAGATATTAAAAAATGTTTTGTAAAATCCAAAAAATCGAATTTATATACAAATTTTTTTTTGTAAAATCCAAAAAATCGAATTTATATAGAAAAATCGTTTTGTAAAATACAAAAATCGATTTTATATACTAAAATCGATTTTCTAAATACAAAAAAATAAAAAAATAATAAAAAAATTATAAATCAATTCAACAAAACAAATTATTCAACTAAATCACAATTCTAAACCTATTATACAACCAAAAATCACAATCCTAACCAATCACCTTAACAAAAATCTATCAAAACTCCACAAAAACCTAACAAATAGAATCTAAGAGAGTGGGATAGGGTCCTTACATGATTTGTGTAAGAAAAGGGGGAGATCGCCGGAGATATCGTCGGATTTCAGGGGGAAATCGCCGGAAAAAAAAAGAGGAATCGCGCAGAGGAAGAAGAGAGAAATGGGGAAGAAGAAGTGGCTCGTGGTTATAAAACCTAGGGTCCGACGGACATTTTCCGTCGGAATTCCGTCGGAATTTTAATTTCAATTTTCGCGAAATATTTGCCCGGTAAAATGAAAATATATGCCGAGGAAATTCCGACGGATAGTAAAGTATCCGTCGGAATTTCCTCGGAATATTCCGAGGAAATACCGAGGAACAATTGTTTGGGGTTTCAAAACATCAATTTTTTTGGGGTTTTTCATTTGTTATACAATTGTAATGTATACCATTGAGGATTCTTTGTATAGATTAGCATAAACCATGAAATAACAAATTTCAAAACTAATTGAAAGTATTCCCTATACCATTCATTAAAACATATAAGTGTTTCTCTTATGTTGTGGGATTTCGTTCATACAATCGGAAAAGTGTTAATTAAGGGGTAAGGAACAAATTTTAGACTTCATAAGTAACGTAAGACACTTTATAAGGGTTATCTAGGTGTTATTCAAACCGCAAAACGTTTTTTTCGGTTTACAACCCCTATTTTCTCGGAATTTCCTCAGACTATTCCGAGGAAACCCTTGTCTTCCTCGTAATTCCGTCGGAATATTCCGAGGAAATTCCGAGGAACTAGTGTTTGGGGTTTCAATCTTGTATGTTTTTTTATAAACGCATCGATCGATGCGTTTGTTTAGAAAAACAAATCGATCGATCACCAGATGGACGAAAGCCGTAAGAATGTGATCGATCGATTGGATTGAACAATCGATCGATGGAACAAATCTGAAGCCTTCCTCGGAATATCCTCGGAAAATCTTGTATGTTTTTTTATAAACGCATCGATCGATGCGTTTGTTTAGAAAAACCCATCGATCGATCACCAGATGGACGAAAGCCGTAAGAATGTGATCGATCGATTGGATTGAACAATCGATCGATAGAACAAATCTGAAGCCTTCCTCGGAATATCCTCGGAAAATCTTGTATGTTTTTTTATAAACGCATCGATCGATGCGTTTGTTTAGAAAAACCCATCGATCGATCACCAGATGGACGAAAGCCGTAAGAATGTGATCGATCGATTGGATTGAACAATCGATCGATGGAACAAATCTGAAGCCTTCCTCGGAATATCCTCGGAAAACCTTGTATGTTTTTTTATAAACACATCGATCGATGCGTTTATGTGAAAAAACGCATCGATCGATGGGTGTGCGAACAGAATTATAAGGCAAAACGCGACCTTTTTGGATCTAAACCTCAGAACTCTCATCCCCTCCGCTAACCCCTATAATTCGCCCCCCCCCTTTTTCTCTCTCTATAATCATCCGATTTGAACAATTTTGGGCTCTATTCCCCTTGATTTTTCGAGCTCTACCTGATTCCTACACTCGTTTTCACCCTAAGACAGGTATACTCCGCGAATCTCCACATTCTGAAATCGTGTTCTTGAGCAATTTTTTGGGTTTTGTGTATTTCTTATTTCCGTGTTGATTCCTTGATCAAATATGCATGAAACAGATGTTTAAACATGGAATAGAACACAATTGTCTGTGATCAACGAGTTTGTAACAGGATTAGAGATGATTTACGGATTGACAATTTTTTTGAATTTGGTTTTTTTTTATCACAACTCGATTTCGCTTTTCATTTTCATGTTGCTTTGAGTTCTTAATTGATTATAACCATGTTGAGAGCAATGATTCTATTTTGTAGAGAATGAAGCGCACAAAAATGTCAGCAAAGAAGAACCCACAAGAAGAGGGTTCGTCTCATCTGGAGAAGCAAAGGCCAAAGAAGTGGGATAAGTCTGATACCACCCACTACAACAACATGAAGAAGGTAGCCGTTCCGGCTACACAACTAGCATGTCCTGAGACGATGACAATATTGGGAATCCAAGCAGACATTGAAGGACTGTTCCAGAACATGGGTCTAGGCCAACTATGCAACCTCAACGAACCCACTTATCCGGAGTTGGTACGCCAGTTCATAGCATCCGCATACGTCACCCGTCCCGATGATAGGCATCAGGAAGGTTTTCTGGCATTCGTAGTGCAGAAAGTATACTATGAGGTAACTTTCACAGACCTCTGCGGACTATTTGGATTGAGTGCAGGGGAGAGGACATCTGGTCTTTATTGGACTTCAGAGCTGTTGAACTTCTGGGAAACGATTGGCACAGGGGTTTATAGATCTTCTCAGGCAAAGGAGTCACTTATCCGGAGCCCAGTACTGAGATATGCCACACGCCTCATTGGCTCATTGCTATACGGGACAACCACAGCCGCATCAGTCACGCAATGGGAGTTGTGCCTCCTGTACCAAGGTGTGAGGCATTTGCTACCGGCATTTGGAAACTCTACATTCCCACCTGCTACTGCCTTCAACATGGGAGCGGTGCTGGCCGCAAACTTAGCAGGATACAAGGGGAAAGTAACCAAAAAAAAGAGCAATGCATGTGGATTTGGTGCAGTGATTACTCGGATCCTTAGACATGTGGGTGTAGACTGCAAGAACCAGGAGGTAGCACTGGACAGATCGAACAACATTGCTTGGAACTACCTGGATGTCATTTCTCTAGTAAGTAAGGAGTTCATAGCTGGTCCCCACTCGAGGATCCATCGGGATGGTCCTTACGTCTACGTATTCCAGGACCGAGCGAAGAAAACACTCTACTGCCACCTACCTCAGATCGGTCTCACTTCTCTACTTTCAGAGGCTGCAGTTGAGTTCCTACCCCCTGCTACCGCACTAGTAGACAAGCCATCCTTCTTCACGCCAAAATATCAGACCAAAGGCAAGGGCGTGGTTGATGAAGAAGGAGAAGATGAGGCTGCACAAGCCATTCCAGATGATTCACAACCCCATCAGCTACTCCCATCAGACTCCAGCCAGTACAAGCTGCAAGAGCTTCCACCGAACGCCACTTCGCGCCAGCAACAACATTGGAGAGATCAGAGCATAAAGACAAACAACGACATGCTACACAAGATCTGGGCTGCCATTTCACGTATCAGGCCGTGTCGTTGCCAAAAGGATGATGTAGTTCATCGGGACAACTCTCCATCCACCTCTGGTTCGGGTTCGAGTGGTACACACAGGGTAAGAAAGAGGTCCAAGAGACCCAACGATGCAGGAACATCTGGAGCAGGAGACGAGGAGTAGGAGCTATCACCATCTATTTTATTTTCTTTTCTATTCTAACGTTTTATGGTCTTATTTTCTGTTAATTTTGAACTGAGTTTTTTTTGGGTTTCTTAATTATGAGTTCGTATTTTTTTGACATGGTTTCTTCGTTTTATTTGGTTGTGTTCTGAGTAGTTTTTAATTCGTATTCAGCTTTGCCTTGCTAGATAAACCAAATAACTATTATTCGAGGAAAGAGGTTATATCAAGTGTTCCTCGGAATTTCCTCGGTATTTCTTTTAAATAAAAACAAATAAGTTCAATGGTAGTCTGTTTCCGAGTCATCATCACCAGATGAATCTGAATCTGGATCTTCGTGAAACTCTCCAATCACTGGTTCATCCTCTACGTGAACGACGGCTTCCTCTCCAAAGTCGGTTAAATCGACTACAAGGCCAACTCCAGCTAAATCTTCTGCTGCACTTAAGTTGCCGGATGTGCTTGGTTGTAGTGGGTCTTCCAGCTCAGAACTTCCCTGAACTCGGCCTCTCGGGTTGAGTCTTGTAACAGTAACCCATGGATCATCTCTGTTTCTTACCCGGGGGTACTTGATATAACAAACCTGTAACATTTAGAAAAATTATAAATTAATACACATGATGATGAATCATTCTGAATAATTAACATTTAATTACCTGATCGGCCTGAGAAGCAAGAATGAAAGGATCATAATATTGCAGCTTTCGCCTCGAATTTACTGATGTAACACCAAATGCATCTGTTCTCACACCTCGATCTGGGGTGTTGTCGTGCCAATCACAATAGAAAACAGTACAGCGCAATCCAACCATGCCCAAATACTTAATTTCCAAAATCTCATGTATGTGTCCGTAGTATACATCATCTCCTGATGCAGAACAAACGCCAGCATCATAAGTCGTACTCGAACGTCTCCTCTTCTGAGTTGTGAATGCATATCCTCGAGTACAAAATCTCGGATATGACTTCACAACAAAGTTTGGTCCAACGACCATCTCACGTATCCAATCGTCAAATGTTTCACCTCTGGCCAAACCAGCAGACACCTATTAATAGCACATATATATATATTATATCAATAAATGTGAATTAGTATAAATATGTGATAAAATATATTTTAATTTGTTTAAAGCACTCACATAAGTAAACATCCATCCACTAAATTCTCTCTGCTTCATTTCTTCTAGTTCGTCCTCTGTGGCGTATCTATACTCGAACCGCTTTTCTGCCATGAAAATCCTGTATATGATGACAATAATGTAATTAATTAAGATTTAAATTTCAACTTGTTAAAATAAAAATTTGTAAGCTCATTTATTTACCTCTCATATTGAAGAACGTCTTCGCAGTTGGTGAGCAAATATGTTTGCAAATGACTGCGCTCCTGCTCAGTAAGTCGACGGTCCTTTGGTTTTCCGCTAAGTCGTCCAACATCTGTGAAAATGTCTGGAACCGTAACATGATATGCTGCCCGTTCGCCTCTATCATCATGCCGAGCAGGTCTTCTGTTTTTGGTCTGAACTTCTGCTGGAAAGTAGTACTCGGCAAAGTTTGAAGTTTCTTCATTGATCATCTGTGCGACTATAGAACCTTCCACCCTACTTAAATTTTTCACCATCTTCTTCAAATGGAACATATACCGCTCATACAGATACATCCATCTATACTGCACAGGACCACCAAGTTCCAATTCTCTTGCCAGGTGAATAACAAGATGCTCCATAACATCAAAAAATGAGGGAGGAAATATCTTCTCAAGGTTGCACTGAATCACGGCTATGTTAGTCTTCAAATTTTCAATACCTTCAAGAGTCACTGATCTCGTGCATAAATCGCGGAAGAAACCACTTATCCCTGCAATTGCTTCATGAACATTTCGTGGTAATAGTTCCTTGAAGGCGAACGGAAGGAGGCGCTGCATCATTACATGGCAATCGTGGCTTTTCAAGCCAGTAAACTTTCCTTCCTTTCTGTCGATACAGTTACGCAAATTTGATGCGTAACCGTCTGGAAATTCCACATCGTTTGAAATCCAATCAAAGAACGCATCTTTTCCCGCTGCATCAAGTCGGTATATGGGAAAAGGAGCCCTACCATTTCATCAACATGAAGTTCTGAACGAGCACATATATCGACTAAATCCAGTCTTGACTTCAAATTATCCTTTGTTTTACCTTGAACATTAAGGATCGTGTTCATGAGATTGTCAAAAAAGTTCTTCTCAATATGCATGACATCTAAATTATGCCTTAGCAGATGATCCTCCCAGTATGGCAGATCCCAGAAAATACTTTTTTTGTGCCAGTTATGTAGTTCTCCAACAGCATCTACCGGAAAACGCTCATGTCCACCGACTTCTGGCGTCCTTTCTGCACCAAAATCTCTTAGTTGTATCTTCAAATCTTTCCCACAAATTTCCGGAGGTGGACTGTCAAACACCCTCTTGTTCTTCGTAAACAAATTCCTACTCCTACGATATGGATGATCAGGTGGTAGGAATCTCCTGTGACAGTCAAACCAACACGTTTTCCTTCCGTGTTTTAGTTGGAAAGCATCAGTGTTATCTTGACAATATGGACATGATAGCCTTCCATGCGTTGTCCATCCAGACAACATACCATATGCTGGAAAATCACTTATTGTCCACATTAGTACTGCCCGCATTTGAAAGTTTTCTTTACACGAAACATCGTATGTTTCAGCACCTTGAGCCCATAGTTGTTGCAACTCATATATTAGTGGCTGAAGAAACACATCAAGTGATCTCTTAGGATGCTCTGGTCCGGGAACGAGAATCGAGAGAAACAAAAACTCTCGTCGCAAGCACAAGTTTGGGGGGAGGTTGTATGGTGTAAGAATGACGGGCCATAGAGAATATTGTCTTCCACTCTTGCCAAACGGACTAAAACCATCAGTACATAATCCAAGGTAGACATTTCTTCTCTCATACGCAAAGTCGGGATACTTTGATTGGAAATGCTTCCACGCTTTTGCATCTGAAGGATGTCTGATCTCACCATCTGTTGAGTGCTCCGCATGCCATCTCATTGGTTGCGCTGTGCGTTCAGACAGATACAACCTCTGCAACCTTTCCGTCAAAGGTAAATACCACATCCTTTTATATGGCACTGGAACTCTTCCACTCGTATCTTTATAACGAGGCTTTCCACAAAATTTGCATGTAACCCGCTGTTCATCCGCCCTCCAATAAATCATGCAGTTGTCGCTGCATACATCTATTACCTGATACGATAAACCAAGACCAGCTACGAGTTTCTGAACCTCGTAGTATGAACCAGGAGCTACATTATCCTCGGGTAGAATACCTTTTACAAAATCAGCAATCGCATCCACACAGTCTTCAGCCAAATTATAATCTGTTTTAATGCCCATCAATCTTGTAGCAGATGATAAAGCTGAATGACCATCTCTGCAACCTTCGTACAATGGTTGCTTTCCAGCATCCAACATATCATAAAATCTCCTAGCTTCTGCATTG
Organism: Brassica napus; assembly: GCF_020379485.1. Lineage (NCBI taxonomy): Eukaryota > Viridiplantae > Streptophyta > Magnoliopsida > Brassicales > Brassicaceae > Brassica > Brassica napus. Next base: position 18,008,652 of record NC_063444.1, on the reverse strand, counting down.
GGTAAATCTTCCCCTCTAAAATGATCATTTACCATCTGCTCAGTACCTACACCATAATCTACATCCGTTCTAATTGGTTCTTCTAATCTAACCGCTGGCTGAGGTTCGCTAGTACTACCATGTTCATAATCAGTTTCCCCATGATGATACCAAATTTTGTAACTTCGTGTAAACCCACTCAAATATAGATGAGTCCAAACATCCCACTCTTTAATAACCTTTCTATTTTTACAATTAGAGCAAGGACATCTTAACTTACCTGTTTTTGCTTCCGGTTGTCGGTGAACTAACCCCATGAATTCGGTTATACCTCGTTGGTATTCTTCCGTAAGCAATCTCGTGTTCGGATCCAAATGAGGTCGATCGATCCAAGAACGGAAATAATTTGAAGAAGACATATTTTTTATGAATCAAATTCGTGTGTAAATAGAGTAAGAGGGAGGATGAAGATATGGAGTGAATGAAGAGGAAGAGGAGTGCTTGTTTATATAGATTAAATCCTGCCGACATACCGAGGAAATTCCGACGGAATTCCGACGGAAAAGGCTAGTTCGTCGGAATTTCCTCGGAATTTTGTAAAATCCCCCAACGGCTCTCCAACGGCTATAATATTTCCTCGGAATTCATCGGTTTTTTCCGAGGAACACATTGTTCCTCGGAATTTCCTCGGAATATTCCGACGGACTGAGGTTTCCTCGGAATTCCGTCAGTATATTTCGAGGAAATTCCGAGGAACCCCAATTTTTTGTTTCCTCGGAATTTCCTCGGAAATTCCTCGGTATATTCCGAGGATTTCATTTTCCGTCGGAATGTCCGTCAGAATACCGCTGTTTTCTTGTAGTGTGATAAGAAAAAAGTTGAGAGAGATATCGGCGGTCGGTAGAAACCAAAGGCTGATGCTGAACTCGACCATTTCAAGGAAACTGATCATGTAGTTAAGCAAGTGGTTGATTAAACGGAAAAAGTTTTTGGAGTCAACAAGTTAAACTATAGACTAGACCTAGCATAGAAAATATAGAAAATGCTCAAAAAGCTTTATTTGGACATAAATAGAATAGCTTGTTAAAGCTTTATTTGATGCAAATTAAATAATAGAGTTTTTAGTGATTTAAACCCCGAACTATTTTTAAATCGAAAGAAAAACCCCCAACTAACATTTTATGTTTTTAAATCCTCAACTAAGATTTCGTTAGTGTATTAACCCATCCGTTAAAAATTCTGTCTAAAGTGGATGTAAAACGTTAACTTGAAACGCTGAGTTTCATTAAAAAGAAAAAACGACACGTAGTTATACAAAAACAACACCCAGTTGTAAACGACATCATTTAATAACGCAAAAAGAGTTAAAAGAAAGTTCACCTTGCTTCGAACCAGGGTTTCCTTACATTCAGAATTGGTCGTTTGCCACTTAGACTACTTATGAATCACTGTCACTAGTTACATTTTTGTTTATTTGATGCTTCTTGGTCCATTTGATTCTGCAAAGTTGTATGCTCACTTCCCATTGACGATTTGATTATCGTAGATCACCTTGAGCGCGTATAAGTGAGACGTTGACGGATCACTTTGTAGACAGTTCCACAGGCTCCGCGATCCGGTTACCTCGCCCTAGATCTGAGTAGCTCTTCGGATCTGAGGTGTTGTTGGATGAGGTTAAAGACGGAGCGGAGGCGGAGCCGGTGGAAGTCGGTGGGAGAGGGAGAGGTAAGGAAAGGTCTTGGATGGGCGAGGATGTTTCTTAACCGGAACGGCTACTCCTGGTGATGATTGAACCGGTTTCATCACTTTGGTTAAGATCTATCTCTCTTCACGATCAGCTAATTCGAAATCAAATGGCCCAAGAAGGTTCAAATACAAAACGATGCAAGTAACAAAATGAATCTAAAGTAGTACAAGCGGCGAATGAGTAATGCTGAAGGCAAAGGAACCTGGGTTCAAGTCAAGGTGAGCTCTTTTCTTTTGCTTTTGCTTTTTTGTTATTAAACGAATTGCGTGTTGTTTTTGTGTAACTACATGTTGTTTTTTTATTTTAAAGAAATTCAACGTTTCAGGTTAACGTTTTACATCCACATTATACAGAATTTTTAATGGAGGGGTTAATATACTAACGGAATCTTAGTTGGGGGTTTAAAAACATAAAACTTTAGTTGAGGGTTTTTCTTCCATTCTAAAAATAGTTCGGGGTTTAAATTACTATAAACCCCAAATAATATAAAAGAAGAGAATTTTAGATTGCCTTCAAGATCTAAATTGATTATAGAAAATATTCATCAAAGGAGAAGGAGCTGCCTTTTACCGCAGAAAGGTTATTATAACGCTCCGACCGCTTACGGCTAATGGGCCTCCCACTCCTATTCTCTCGGCCCATGGGTCCTATTCCGTGCGACGGGTAGTGCATTAATTTTTCGAACGCTTATTAGTTATGTTTACTGACTCTGCAATCACCACATGACCTCTCCCGTGCTTTGGTCTCACTCGCACGATATCGCGAATCACTTCCGGATAGGTCTCTCATCTTTCTAATACTCCAGTTCAAGTACAGTTAACTATGGAATTATAAACGGATGTGTGCCCGAAAAGATTCAAAAATACTTTGGTGCCATATGTAACCAAATCAATTATTTTAAGTCTTTCCGTATATACCAGAAATCGGGATGCTACAGTTACCTTCATTAGAATATATAAAAACATATATATATATATATATATATATATATATATATATATATATATATATATGAGTCTATAACCTTAGTTATATGAGTTATAAGGACATCTATTAGATCATAAGGTTGGGCTTAAATATAAGGATGTGTAAATTGGGGAAACAATGATCATGCCTCATATCTCTTAATGTAACAAGGCTGGGCCTCACTGTAACGTCTCTACATGTTCTCTCTATCTGTAAGCTCCACTTTTTCTCTCCGACAGTTGGTGCACTATCTTTGTACACTACAAGAAAAAAAGATTTTCTTAGCGGACGAAAAACGCTATCTAACGATACGATAGTGGTTTATGAAGTGATGTATCATCGCCCGTCATAGTAGGTCAGACACATTAGATAGCGGTTTTTCGCGCTGCTATCTTATTGTCATATATAATAGCGTTTTTTGTATGCAATTAAATATTCTTTAATAGCGTATTTTTTTTTTGTTATTATTACATTATTGAAAAAATAATAATAGAAAAAAATATTTTTAAATTTTTAAATTGAATTATTCATAAAATAAAACTGGTTTACATGTGAAAAAAATAAACCAAAAGTAAACCAAGCTTAAATCTAAACATATCTGCTAACTAAACCAAATAACAAACCACGCCGCCTTCAAGCTTCTTAACTCCGCCGCCGTCAACCACCATTCGCTGTGACGACCAAGTCCTCGCGTCTCTCTCCTCTTTCCTTCGAAGTGGGAGACGACGACGAAATCACCACGACTCTTCCCACTCACTGTCGTCGAGCTCGTCTTCGGCTCACCACTGCTAAGCTCGTCACATACACAACCGTCAAATTCGTCTCCGGTTTATCTATCCTATCCGCCGCACCTTTGTCTCAATCTTCAAGCTTCTATTCTCTGACCATACACCACCAACTATAGACAGCAAGCTCTCCAGCTAATAAAAAATTAAAACGATTTAATCAGTTATAAACCGTATAAATCGGTTTCAGATCTATATTGATTTCTACCTTATTCTCGATGGATGAATCAGAAGCAATGGAGAAGAAACGCATTGAATTTTTTGTGTGGATTGAAGACCTTCACGGTGCTTCTCGAGCAAAAATAAAGATTTGAGTATATAAGGTTTAGAGTTTGAGTTTAAGATTATAAGTTATAGTTTGAATGTATTTTAAGAATTGGATTTAAATTTGAAAATTTTCTATTCAGAACTTTGATATAAAGTTTGGAATTTAGAATAGAGGTTTGAGTATAAGGTCTTAGGGTTAAAAGTTTGGGGTATTGACTATTGAGATATGAGACTAATTTTTAGAAATAAATAATTTTGAGTTCTATTTAATATTTGAGGTTAAACTTAAGATTTGTTGTTAAAATATTAGAATTTAAAGTTTGTGTTTAGAGTTTAGGGTTAAAAAACTTGTTTAGGGTTTAGATTCAAAAGGACAAACATAACGTTTTAGTTATGTTTTACTATTAAACATACTATATCGTAACGTTTCCAAGTATGAATTTTTCACATCTAGAGACACTTTCCCACATTCAAATTACACTACAAGACACTTATCACTTGAGACACATTTTCTGTTGTCAAAAATACTCTTATAACCCTAAACTAAAGAGAATCTATCTCCTCTTCTTATTTCATTTTATTATTTTTCTTATTCTACTTTATGTATTTATTTACTTTTATCTCAAGTTCTAAAATATATTAAACAAAAATAATTGTCATAATAACCTATATATAAAATTCTCTATCTTTTAAGATCCATGTTCATATATATATTATATATATTAATGTGTAAACAAAATGTGGACGTGGACACCAAAGCGTAGATAACATAATTATAAATTAGTTGTGGACATGAACATCTTAACAGAATTATAAACTAGTTGTGGAAATGAACAATATTCCTTCGATTTCATTCATTATCTCGGAATCTAAATTCAACTCTAATCAAAATTACATCCTTCCACATCATGACAAAGCGTAAATTCCTTAGATCAGAAATCTATGACATGCAAGATCTATTACTCTCCAACAAAAGGTAAACGCTTCTTCGATTTTTCTCTCTGCACATACTCACAATATCATCTCTTTCTCATTTTGATTGAAGTTTAATTGCAGATAATTTATCAATTGAGCTGAAGAAGTCAAGTGTTTGTTTTGGAGATAATAGAGTCCTTGTCCACGTTTTATGGTATAATTTTAGTAACATGAGTTCATGTCCACGTATTGTTGTATAGTTTTATGGAATCAAAACAGAGAGTTTGTCCACATTATCTATTGTAAACACATTAACATCACTCATCCAGACATCACTCGTCCACAAATCACCCAACCACGCATCACTCGTCCACAAATCACCCATCCACAAGTGTCCTTTCCATTAAGGGCAAAATTGTCCACAATCTGTTGCTGACCCACAACAAAGTGTGTCACATGTAAGAAGTGTCTCTAGGTGTAATAGAAAGTAAAAAAGTGTCTCTTAGTGTAATCAAAACCGTTTTTTTCTTGTAGTGGGAGATTCGAAGAATTTGTTTACAATCTGTGTAATCACTACATAATTTTTTTTTGTGTGTTTTAACTTCACTCACATAGTATTTGAAAGACTTCCTAACAAGTCATTCATTTCTTAAATACTCTAGTTTAAACACATTTAATCATAGAGTTTTCTTTGAACAATTGACCATTATATGTTTTGAGATACTTTATGTTTGTTTTGATAGGGAAATGAGAATTTGTTATGACAGCAGCGATAGTACATTTGTTATGTTACTTACCGTGGAAACTATTGTTATGTAATCGATACATCTTTGGCAGAGTAGAGGAGAGAGCTTCCTCTTCAATCATATTATAGACTGGTAGTTATGCTGCCAGGTTTTATTGTATTGTTGACGATGTTTTAACTTAAAAGTATTTAAAAAAGTTCTCCTAGCTCAGTTGACCCGTTTAGTAAGCGGGAGGTCGATTTTCTCTCTTTTTTATAGTTACGATGGTGCCCTTATTGTTTGTTTTATATGTAAATTGTATGCTTCTTTTTGGAAGAGTTGCGTACAATAATTGGTAAGTCTTTTTTTTCTCAAAAAAAAATAAAATAATTGGTAAGTCTTTTGAATTTGATGGCACATACGTACAGCCTCGTTTCTTCGGACGGATCATGACATATCAGACGTCAAAACCTGGCTGCTATTTATTTACTTACTCTTCTCACATACCAAATTTAAATATATATTTCTCAACAAACTGTTATTATTTCGTCCCCGAGTCTCACGATATATAATTCAATATATATGGATGATTTTGTCCAAAAACATATATATATGGGTGATTATACACTCTTTCACCATTGTAAAATTTCATTATTATGTTTATTGTTTTCTAAAATGTTCATTCTAAGACAAACAATATTCTCTTGACTACAAAAAATTATATTCACTGCCGTTTCATTTTAATTATCGTTTTAGGTTTATACACATAGATTAAGAAAATATTTAATTGTGCATATTTCCAAAATAAAAACATCATTACATATATACCTAAACATATTTTAACCAATAAAAAATTAAAGTGAATAATATTATTAGCAAATTTAGCATTGAAATTCTAAAACGACATTTATTTTGAAATGAAAATCTTACTCTACAAAGGCAATTAAACTGAAACGGAAAGAGTATTAATTTGATCAGCTTTTTGCATTAAATAAATGATAATAAAGTTAATGTATGAAAAACTGAACAAAATTCTCAGAAACGCAATTTATAGTTGTTCTTTATTCAATGGTCCAGCTATTTTGAGGAAATAAAAATAAATGTAAAATCAAGTAATTTTAATTTTATTTATATCTCATAGAAAATCTTAAACTTATGAAAATGTGCAATCCCCGGATAATTTTTCATTTCAAGTATGCAAATGAACCATAAGCAACAGTTCATACCAATGTGGATGATGTTCATGAACAATATGTTGTAATTTTGTACTGTAGATTAATCGAACTCGAAACGTATTGACATTCCAAATCCTTCTCTTTATCACTCGAACATAAATTTTCGGCCAACTTTTTGATTGACCCATTGGGTATTACCGCTTATGATACTAATAACACGAGAAAAAGGCTATATATGGATACCAATAACGATTTCATATTCATGCATGTGATTACATTACATGTTATGCTATTTTAGTTATTATTTGCAAATGAAAGTTAGCGCAGCTAATCTCCTTTTTATTAAAATAGGAGTATTCCTTGAAATTAACCGTATCCTCATGTGTTATTAACCAAAATGTCATTTCCTACGTATCATCACAAGAGCTGTTCTCACACTTTTTAACTAAAAGCCCTCTTTTCACTAGCATAATTACATGTATTGTCATTGTTATAGACCAACCTTAGTAGACATTTGTAATCGTTAGTGCATCAACGATTCTTTATCAAGGTTATGTTTCTAGAGCGTGCTTACAATGTCCACATAAGCCGCACAGATATAAACTAAATTATATAGTTAATATGGTTATATAAATATATACAAAATAATTATATTATATAGTTGATACGGTCATATCTGCAAACAAAATAATTATAGTATATATATAACTATATACAAAATAATTATATTATATAGTTAATATGGTCGTATTGTCTACAAAAAAAAGTAGTTATACAAATAATTGTATTCTTTTTAATACTTAAAGATTGAAAATAATATTTTTTGTAGATCTTCGTACTGTCTACAAGAAAAATTCTCTAATGATAGTAAAAACAATTTGGCACATAGTGAAATCATGAATAAATATTTCAGCTTAACAATATACTAGATTTTGACCCGCACTTTAGAAGCGCGGGAATTGTTCTCTTTAAAGTTTTACCAAAAAAAAATTAACTATAAGATTATGTAATTTTATATAAGATAATCTGATTATTTAATATTGTATTGATTATTTACGTTTGAAAAATAATAAGAGATGTTAGATATGCTATAAGAAGTTGTATATTTATATTTAGAAATTAACTTTAGAAAAATATTGTATTATTTTTTAATTATTGTAAAGTATTATATTTACAAATATAATGCTAAAGATATTTTTCATTGCATATTTAATACTAAAAATAAAATACAACTATAGAAGTTTGTAACAAATGAAAGTTTTACGATTTTGATATTCTACAGTATCAGGAAAATGCGATACAAAAAGACACATCACTTAATTTGTATCACAAAAATTAGTGATATTAGTTTATATTATTTATTAGCTGCAAAATTAAGTGTAAAGAAAATGGTTTAGCATTAAAAAAAAATATTTGTTATCATAAGCATAGTAATAACTCCTTTTTTTCTCACCCATAAACTCACATTTCTTCATCACATCAAAAACCTATCTCACATCCGTATGCAATTATAATATAGGAGTTAGAGATGTGTCTTGTGATTGGTCAAAAAACATTGTTATTTCTAATTGATTGATTTAATAGTTGTCAAACATAATTTAAATAAATAAAATGACATAACCTTGTAAATAATTTAAAAACTAAAAGCATGATACTTGTATTAAATGCCGAAAAACGAATTTATTGTATTTTAGTTAAGAAAATAATTAATGTTGTTATTTTTAAATATGGTAATGGAAATTTTTGTAATTAATTGGAAAAGTTTGTGGCATAATCCTAAGAAGGATTTTGCTTTAATAATATAGATGAAAGAGTAAATTTTGGCTTAAATGATTCATAATCCAATATATATATATATATATATATATATATATATATTTTATTTTTTTATTTTTTTTGCTAAAAACATAATCCAATATTGCAAATTAGGAAACGTTACATTTAGTCAATCTATACTATAATAAAAGGGGGATAATCTCAACTCTCAGATATGCCACGTCATCAGAAATAATTGGCCAATCACAACATTTCATTCTCAGTTTGGGCTTCAATTTTTTATGTATGGGCTTGGAATTAGTTTTGATTTCGATTGAGCCTTTCACGTCTACGTAAACCTACGTCTACGGAGACCAAGTCGCGTATCTCTCTGCCTCTTCCCCATTTCTCTTCGTCTTCTTCCTTGAAACCTCAGCGTTTCAGTTCTGATCATCCCCTTCTTCACTTTCAGATTCTTCCCAATCAATTTTGCAATCAATTTTTTTCTTAATAGTTTTGTTTCATCTTCCCCCTTTCCTCCTTCTTTATATAATGTTTTTTTTCCCGATTACAAATCAAAACCCTATATTTACTCGAAACTCGATCGATGGCGATGAAACTACATGGGAAGTCGATTGTCTCCTCCTATTACGACGACAAAGTCGTGTTCTTCAAAGATCTCTCCCTGGGTCACCACGAAGCTCAGTTGCGGTTTTGGCTCATCCATTTCTGGGAGGCTTGGAACCCAGTTAAGAAGACGCTCATCGGCATGGAGATGCTACTCATCGACGAAAAGGTAGAAGACGCTCATCGGCATGGAGATGCTACTCATCGACGAAAAGGTACAGTAATGAATCGTTTGTTATCCTTTCAAAAGAATTATATCATTATCGTTCTTCACTTAATTATTATTTTTCCTTATGGTTGTTATCCTTTGAAAAGAAGTTATCGTTCTTAACTTATTTTTCTTTTTTTTATGGTTTTATTCGCAGGGATTAGTAATATGCTAGTTACTAAGATGCCGAAAGTGAATTCTTAATCATTCTCTTTTACAGTTACCGTCTATTTCAAAAGCTATGGCGGAAGTGACAGAAACCGTAGATCAGATGCGGAGGAATAGGTGGTTGCCAGGGAGAAGCGACTACTATATGTGTGGTGAGCCAGGTTACATGGTCAGAGACTGTTTGGAGGACACGGAGGCGGTGGTGGCTACGGTTGATGGACAGGAGGAGGTGGTGGCCACGAGGTGGAGTCAGGTACGAAGGTGGTCAGTATCAACAAAAATTTGAAGGTACTCTCAGTAATATTGCAAATTATGATTGGTCAAGACCAACTGAATTAGACATTGTTCTCTCTTTAGCCAGTTTCAGATCGGATCATACGTATATGATAGATCTTTTGCATTCGATTTAGCATTTTCTTGAACTGTGACTACCATTTCTTTCATTAAGATATCTTCACCTCAGATACAAACTATATCTTTGGTTTGTTCTGTGATAACCTCAGGGTCCTCTATACGATAAGCCCTTGAAGCTACAATGGTTCTTGCTGATGATTATCAATGCAATGGCACTGCTTTTTATCTTTGGGTAATTAGCTTTCTTCTTCTGCTCTTTATCCGTACATTCTCTTGATATCTAAGCAAGTCACCTACCTTGCTTTTTGTTCTCTGATTCAGGCAGTTATGTCACAACATTAACACCAGCCTCACTACTCTCCCCACTCTCCCTCAATTAAACATGATAATTATCATGAAAGCTAACCTTTTGGAGCTGTATATACTATAAATATGTTTCATCTCTGCGATGAAAATTCCAAACAGCTAAAAAAATCTAAAACTCCGCTATTTACAAGTGATGGATCGTTTGTGTCTATTAGCTTTTGTTTGGATGTTTACTTGATTTTAGGTGATGCAAGTGATGGATGATACCCTTTACCAGGTTCTAGAGTTGCGTCAACACCTGCTAAACCAAAAAGGCAAGAACTCTAGACTCCACTGGGGAGCTCACTAGCCACCACGGCTAGGAAACATACTAATATAAAAACCAGCTATCATAAAAAAAACAAGTTCAGTTCCATCGGATACAAATCAAACCTAAGAAAAACTTGACATGTTTTGGTCTTTTTCTTCAGATTTGAAGCTGCAGGAAGAATAAGGATATGGAAGAGGAGATAAACAAGAGAATAATGGGTGGGGAGGCTTTGACAGTAGAGGATGGTAATAAATCAAGTTGGCATCTTTCAGTATTTATAATAACAGCAGACGTGATTCAAGCAACTCTTGAGAAATTTATAAAATGTGAAATGGATGGGTATGTATCAAAACCCTTTGCAGCAGAGCATATAATTTCTAAGTTATATCCACGGAAATACATCCAATACCAAAAATTCTACAATAAACGTATCTAAGAAATATTCAATGGATGATGATGATGTAGTATTTGTTATCATATGCTTACTATAGTTATTCAAGAACTACAATTGTATTAATCATCAAATGTCATGCAAACATCTGTAATGCGTGTAAGCTTACAAAATTACAGTATATATTTATGTTTAAGACTACTAAGTATTATAGACTCAGTGTAATACTATTAGTTATGAACTATTATCTTACAAAATTAAGTATACATATAATTTAAATATACTATAATTTTTTTTAAGTTATAAGAAAATTGTAAAAACTAATAAATATAAAATAATATAAATTTGAATTATCATGTGCGATACTTTATAGTTTTTGTTCAGGAAATTGGAGAAAAATAGTACCCGCTTCAACATCGAAAACAAAAAATTATTACAAAACATACTATAATAGACATTGTCATCGTCAGAAGTTAAAAAAAAACATTAACATATAGAAAGACAGTTTTAAACACATCAGTTTGTTAAAAAGTAATTGATCAAATCAATAGCCAAATTATCCTTTCTAGACCTTTACAGTTTCTGATCAAATATCATGTAATTTAAAAAAAAACAATTAACAAGATTAACAAACACAAAACATATAATATCAGCGTTTGCACTCTAATAATATGAATTTCATTTTATAAGTTATATTTTTTAACAATCGATATATGCATTATCTATATTCAAAAAATATAGTAGATTAAATTAAATTAAAATTTATATAAGAAGACCCGGGCGTAGCCCGGAAAAATCACTAGTAATATCTAATGAGGAGGCAATTAAATCGTTAAGGTACATCTCATATTTACTTTAGCTCATGCATAAAATCGATAACCTTGGGAACCAAGTTTCTTCCTTATCATGAACATTCCTTTTTGATGAAATTAACGAAATCATGAATAAATATTTTACATGTTCGTATCTTCGCAATGGTCTTATATGTTCTTACATCGTGTTAGAACATATAATATTTTCACATTTGATGAGATTATACTAATTAATCATTTATAACTTGATTCAATTAATTATATTTGTTTTAAAAGAATTGTTGTTGGTTTAAATTTGACAATACAATAACTGTATGTAAATTAAATTATTTTTCTTTCCATTGCTGAATTTGCGTGATCTGTGGCTGTATATAAGGTAAGTTGAAGGAGAAAATCTTTTTATTTACACCAAATTGCGTGATCAATAGGGTATATGGTGTGTTAAGGAAATTTGGGTGATAATCTTAGAGCACAAGTTTTGGCAAATTAATTCATGAATATTTGTTACAATTATTAAGATATACGGTTTCATGGTATGGAATCTATTCCCACCTCGTTGTGTATATAAATAGGTTGCCTTGAGCACATCTATTCATCACAATCTTCTCCTCATCATTTACTGATTTTGTTAAATAATTGTGTTTAGTTTCGTAAGCTGATTTCCTTTCTTATTGCTCCTAATAGGATTGCAAACGAAGAGTTCTCAAGATACTTTTCAAAACAGTTGTGATTTTTTGAGTTTTTTATTTATTTGATTCTTTAGAATTTGTTCATTTCATATTTTATTATTATATTGCATATGTTTCGTTTTATCTTATATTCATAATTTATATTATGTAAAAATATAAATTATGTAAAAAAAATATAAATTTGTTTTAATACTGTTTTGTTAAAATATCCAGATTGAACACCCCTAGGTTTATTTCTCTAATACGTCTCATTTTGAGAAACCAATTAATAAATGGTCAGTCTTTCTAATTTGTTTTAATACTGTTTTACATTCCCATACAAAATTTTCTACCGAATGTAAAACTAAAAAAATATAAATTATGTAAAACAGTATTATATTGCATATGTTTCGTTTTATCTTATATAACATCTTATATTCATAATTTATGTAAAACAGTATTAAAACAAATTAGAAAGACTGACCATTTATTAATTGGTTTCTCAAAATGAGACGTATTAGAGAAATAAACCTAGGGGTGTTCAATCCGGATATCAGTTCAGTTTCGGTTCGGTTTTTTCAGTATTTCGGTATTTCGGTTAGTAAAATATAACTATCATTCTAAATCCATAGTTACTTTGGTTCGGTTCGGTTTATATACCGTCGGTTTTCGGTTTGTTCGGTTTTATACCAAAACATAATTATTTAGTTTGGGATCATATTATATAAATTTTAGAGTCATATTGTCATCGCAGTCATTTATTAAAAAAATATTATATTTTCAAATAAAAGAACAAAAAAAATAAAAACGCTTATACCTTCAGATGAAATAATCAAATCTACAATTAAAATCAAAGCTTGAAATTTTCAAAATAAAAATAAAAACAAAAGAAAAGTATGAAAGAAAAGTTTTTCCACTCTTCCATATTTAGTGTTCATCAAAGTCATGCTTCTTCGAGTGAAACTCTGTTCATTTATAAATAAGAAAAAAGTTGTGAAGAATTTTTTCTAGTTATTATCCAACAAATTTATAACCTTCACTTCAATTTAATCAATGCTAAAAGAAAGAAAAATGATTAAAAGAAGAAGACTAAAAAAATAAGAAGCCTCAGTTACGATGAATTGTTATTTAATTATATTTTAAGTGTTTTTCAAATTAGGATTCTTTATTACTATAAAACACATGGTAATAATTATTAACAAAAGAATAACTTATATAACAAATAGATTTTCATGTGACGTTATAAAATATGTACATGTTTACATGTTTCTACTTTTGATCGGTTATGTTCGGTTTATTCAGTTTAATCGGTTATAAACCAAATCATATTCAAATCCTACGGTTTTTATAAAATCATATTCATTCGGTTTATAAGGTATATACCAAAACCGCACCATATTGTCTATTTCGGTTCGGTTCGGTTTAGTACGGTTCGGTTTTACCATATTGGATAGGCCTAAATAAACCTCATCAAATTATAATTAAAAGAAAAAAGAAAAGAAAACAGATATGAAAGAGAGAGCTATGAGTTATAAAAAAGTAACTGTCAAAATCTCCACTAAATATTTTATTTCCACATGGCTGATTCAGATTGGTCTATATTTTCTTTTTATTTAAGAAAACAGTTGTAAAATAAAATGTTTAAAATATTGATATAAAAATAATAAGAAATTTGGAAAAGGATATCAACCGATAAGGTCTTAAGAACTTGGATCTATAATGCAAATTACGGGCGTTTAACCCGATAAAACCGAACCAGAATAGAGAAAGTGGTTTAGATTTGGTAGTACCGAATATGCCGAATGGATATTATTTTTCAGAAACTGCGGTATATATGTATGGTTTGGTATATAAACTGATCAAACAGAATCAACAGATTAATGAAAATATAGTAGTATAATTGTATGTAAATTCTATAATATAATTAATAATATATACATAATTTATTTATTGATATGATCTTCATACTTAAAATGTTCATTTTAGAAATTTAAGGTTTTGTTTTAGATTAAAAGTTATTTTTAATTTTAAATAATTAATTAAAACATAATTTTTACTTTTGTCATTGACAGATATGTATACTAATATTTACTTATTTAATAATATTAGGATTACTAATCTTTAATTCTATAAAAATATTACTATTATTATCTACTTAATATGTTGACTAATTATTTTAAATAGTAAAAGAAGACATAATAGTCTATTTGAAAACCAAAATATCTTCATGTTTTATTAATGTTGATATCTAATTATATAAAGTTAAATTTGTAAAATGTTATAAAAATAAATATATTTATGCCTTTTGGTATAAAACCGAATAAACCAAAAGCTGGTGGTATATAAACAGAACCAAACCAACGTACATATTAATTTATTATGGTAGCTATTTTTTCTAAACCAAAAAACCCGAACCGAAACCAAACCAAAACCGAACCGAAATCTGGATTGAACACCTGTAATGCAAATAATAGGCTTGGTACAGATCAAAATATCCAGGAAATTTACGGTATCTAGATCCAGATCCGTGGATCTAATCTCCGGATCCTGATGTGTGGCTTCCGAATATCCGAATTTTGGATATCCAGCTATATATTATACTACTCTCGGGTACTCGGATCCGGATCGTAAAACTAATTAAAAAAAATAAAAAATAACTTTTAAAATATTAAAATTCTGAAAGTAATACATAAAATAAATATTTATACAACATTTATAAATATATATATATATGTATATGTGTGTGTGTATAATATAATAAAACTAATTTGTGTATAAATATTAATATATCAAATATAAATATTACAGAAATTAAATAAAAAGAATATTTTTAAAAAATACGGATCTGGATCCGGATATCCAGACCTGAAAATTAAGATATCCGGATCCGGATTCGATTTTGACGGATTCAAAATTTTACTATACAGATCCAGACATCTCAGATATCCTATTTTTATAACGGATCCGGAGCGGATCTCGGATCGAATCCGGATCTCGATAATAAGTTTCTGGCCTAGCATATAACATTAGTGTCCAAAAATAGTTGGGCCAAAAATAGCTGGGCCAAAAATAGCTCATATTAGCTAAAGAGGTGGCTGGATTCACATGTGTCACTTTATTAGCCAAAAATGGCTCATATTATAATTTTCTAAATTATTATAATATTTAGAAAATAAATACATTATAATAATTTATTAATATTTTTTTTCATTTTATTTATTCTGTTATTTATATTGTAATTAATATGCAAAGTTTATTTAAATAACATTCTGTTATTTTAATTAGACGTATAATTTTGGATAAAAAATATCTTGACTCTTTGGTTATTATTTGGATAAAATAGATAACATTTACATTTCCGGTTCAACTATAATATTTTTGTTATACAGATTTAAATTTTGGTTAATTTTTTTTTATTTTCATGTAGTTTGATTCTTGTCTTAGATTTGTAAATATATTTTTGTAAGATTATGTATAATTTAACATATGTTGTTTTGAAAATCAAATAGTAAAAGTAAACTAAAGTACTGATCGTTTAAAAATTACATAAATAAATATAA
The DNA here is from genome assembly GCF_020379485.1 of Brassica napus. NCBI lineage: Eukaryota > Viridiplantae > Streptophyta > Magnoliopsida > Brassicales > Brassicaceae > Brassica > Brassica napus. Next base: position 17,992,934 of record NC_063444.1, on the reverse strand, counting down.
CAATGATAGTCTTTTGAAACTTTATGCATATATATAAAAGTTATACAAAATACTTAATTGCAATATTTGGTTAATATATTTATATTATTAGTTGGGAATTTCATATTTATTAGTAATATGTTAAGTCGTTCTACAATAAAAATATATATTTTTTGTATATAAAATTTATGAAATTTATATTGGTCTAGTTACTCATTTTGATTCATGTAGTTAAGTAATATATATTGATCTACATTTCGATTCAAAATTACATAAATAAATATAACAGTGATAGTCTTTAGAAACTTTATGCATATATATAAAATTTATAGAAAATATTTAATTGCAATATTTGGTTAATATATTTATATTATTAGTTGGGAATTTCATATTTATTTAGTAATATGTTAAGTCGTTCTACATAAAAACATATATTGTTTGTATATAAAATTTATGAAATGTATATTGGTCTAGTTACTCATTTTAATATATTTTCATGTAATTTGATTCTTGTCTTAGATTTGTAAATATATTTTAGTAAGATTATGTATAATTTATGTATAATAAATAAAAATATATTATTTGTATATAAAATTTATATTGGTCTAGTTACTTGTTTTAATTTGTGGGTATATTGTGTTACATATATTATGTCGAATTATAGTATAACAATTTTTAATCTAATTCAACCAAATCATATTATATTAATTGTATTAGTATGGTTCTTCATTATAGATGTGTAAATATATTTTTTATTTTTTATTAATTTGATATATGTTAATTTTAAAAAATAAAATTATATAAATAAAGTGATGATATTTACAAAGTTGCATAAAAACATAACCGATATATTTTAAAAAAGAAAGATTATTTCTTTACTTTAATATCAAATTTATTTTTCTAACCTTTCCTTTTTATGAGATCACATCATATATATAAAATATTTTTGTTTTAAAATTTATAAATATTTTCTTTATCATATATATTATTTGAAAAATATAGAAGGGAACTTAAATAAAACAATAAATTAAATTTTATTCATTAAATATATCTTAGCTTATGTTATTTAAATTATTTTGTGATAATTTGAAAAAATAGATTGATTTAAATAAAATGCTTAATGCCTTTAAAATATATATTATGTTGTTTAAGATTATATTTTAAGAGAGAGGATTAATTCTTTACTTTAAAATCAAGAGTATTTTGTAAACTTTCCTTTTTATGAATTACACTATGTATAAAAAAATATTTTCGGTTTTAAAATTTTATTAATTTTCTTTATTACATATTAGGTTATTTGAAAAAAGGAAAACTAAATAAAAAAGGAAAAATAAAATAAAATAAAACAAATATTTTATAATGATAATTAAATATATTTAATTCATTAAGGTATTATCGAAATCAACCACCGTAAAAATTAACGTGAGCGCGATATGTAGGAAACTGAATTTTCAAATAATATTATAGAGATATTCTGATCATTCTTATCCACTGCCCGTCGACACGTCGAAGCTCCTCCACAAATTGACAATACAACAACTATTAATTTTGTGGTCACTAACTTTAAGTTCTTTTTTAACAACCTTGATAACATAACAAAATTAATTGCATCAAAAACCTTTTATCAGTCACCAAAATAAATGTTAAAAGAATAAAAGTTGGAAACTTTTACATGATATATACTCCCAACGTGTCATTTTATTTGTAGTTCAATATTTTCCACATAAATTAAAAAATTCACTTAATTTATTAGTTTATCCTTAATTAATACAACATTTCGTTTGATTATATTAATTAATTTGCTGAAACAATATGAGTAAAATTAAAATAACTATTAAATAAATGAACTGAAAACATAAAACGACATTTAAAATGAAACAAATTTTAACTTCTAAAACGACAGTCCGTAGGGCCCGGCCCCTATATAAAATGAATGGAGTAATAATTTTTGAATCATTTCCAATGTATTTTATTATTTAAAAAAGTTTAAAAGAGAAATAATTTATTTCAATATAGTATTATAAAATAACATTTCTAACTTTGTTACTCAGTTTATAGGAAATTCTATTTTCTCCTATACATATATATATATATATGTATAAGCTCGAGAATGAGAGTTTTTGGAAGATTTGTTTTCTAATAGTACTTGAAAGAAAAAGAAACATTGGCTTAGGGCATCAAAATCTTACAAAACACTTAAAAACATGTATTTGAATAATTATTAATCTTAACTAATAAAATTTATTTATATGGGCTTAAGTTTAAGATTATAAAAAAGTAAAATATGTGCCACATTAAAAGATAAGTTTATTAGTGTATTATGAGTTTACTAATTAAAATAATAAGATATTTAGAAGCTATTTTTGGTTTATCTTACCAAGAATAGGGTAGTAAAAAAACTTACCATTATGGGTTACTGTTTCTTCTACACACTTTGATTTCACATGGACAGAGTTTTTCACATTCTCTTACAAATCTTATATTTAAGCCTCTTCTTTTAATTAATCTATTATTTAATAATTTTCAATATTTTTTGGTTTCTAAAAGGAGCTTTTCAAATTAAAAGCTGAAATATTTAAAATATTTTCTTTGTTAAGCTTTTTCGCAACACTAATTATAAAAAAATATTTTGAAAGTCCTGTCAGTGAGTTTGTGTAAAGGACAAGAAGAAGAAAATATGTTTTAGAATTATTATTCAATTTGTTTGTTTTTTCTATCTGATATTTGATAATGGTTAACTTTTTTTTACAAATGAGGGCATATTTTTTAAAATCGCTTATGTATGTTATTAGTGTTCGCACGGCTCCGACTACGGAGACAAATTTATAAATGAGTTGGAGATACTCTAAAGTTATGTGATATTGTTTTGGATGGATTTTTGAGATATGCATATCAAGTTTACCTCTATCGTTCTTAAAGTTACTTGTTTGATCTGTATATTCATATATATGCAACTATTTTAGTAATGTCTCGAGACCTGGTTCTTAAGTAATCAAATCTTTGACCCAAAAAAAAAGTAATCAAATCATGTTTCGATATCGTCTTCCAGCGGATGCAATGTGACAAAATTGTGATTGGTGTCAATCCATTCAGTATTTATAAATTCAAGTAAAATATACAAATTTTTAAATTCTCTCGGATTAGTATTTACAAATCCGGAGATTTTCCCTCGGATTTGAGCATTTGTATTTTTAACAAAGAAATCCATGCAAATTCATTCAAATACATTATGAAATCAAATCTATTAGTAAATCCGTATGATTGAATAACACTTGATTTGAATTAGAATTTATGAATCATTAAACGAATAACACATGATTTCAATACATATTTTAAAATCACAGAACCAATAACACTAGATTTAGTTTGGATTTTCAAATCCATCAAAATACACCAACCAATAACCCCCGCTTAATTTGGTTGCGAGAGCGTCTTCCAACATAGGTAAGGTAAATGCTTTTTACACAAATACCGGTTTTAGTCTTAATTAACTGCTTGCTGGAAACACTAGTACACAGTACATACGGATGGTGAGCCATCCTCATCAACTGCAATTCTCAAAGTATTTTCAGCACATTAAAACGGTGTGACTTACTTCAATAGAGTTCGTCCAAGAGGCCATGTATATCGTTGACTTGTTCGTTGGTGAATTCAATTAAACGTTATCTATATGTTAGAGCACGTCCAACGCATGATTTAAGGGGGTCCTTAGCCATAATCTCTTCCATTTGCCGATTAAAAAACTATTAAAATAACCCCTAAAGCTAAGGATTATTCCTAAGTTAAGGATTAGTCCGTCCGGGTCCGTAATGCGCTGGCAGGCTTTGATTGGCTGAGAGGGCGTTGGTGTTTCGTGTGGGAAGAGAAAGAAAGACGCGTCGTCTTTCACTTTGTCGAGGCAAGAAAAAAAAACCCGAGACTCGACGAAGAGGCGATAGAGCGGCGATAGAGAGGCGAGTCACGACCGGCCTTTTGGAAGGTAATCCGACCTCTCCTTCTTTTTGATTTCGTTCAGTGGTTGTTTCTTATCAATTTCATCGGTTTAAAGGGTTCGATTGTGGCGTTAAACCGATTTAGGGTTGGAAATTATTTTGGGGATTTCAATCGAATTAGGGTTTTCGTCGGGGGGTTCTATTTTCTTCTTCTGTTGGTGATGGTTTGATGTTGTCGAGGCGATTAGAGGTTGGGGATTGAGAAAACCCTAATTGTTCAAATCGAATTAGGGTTTTCTTTAAAAGTTTGGTTCTTTCTTATTTTCGTCTGGATTTATTATGAATTAGGGGTTTGTCGTGGGTTAAGAATCGACAAATAATGGTTTTCCTTTTCAAATTATTTTGTTGCAGGTACTGATATGGAGGAAGAACTCTGAGATATGAAAGCACACAAAGCGTACATCAGCCAGGTTGATTTCGTTGCAAATGCGCAACAGGGCATTCCCCAACTGTGCCCCTGTGGATCAATCATGAAGAGGACCGTAGATGAAGTTGATACATATGACTACCTCCCCGGGAAAAGGTTCTTCATTTGCAAAGACTTCAAGGTTAGTATTGATTCTCTATCTATGTTGATTATGTTACTAAGATATTTGTTTGCTGTCTGATTAGTTTCCCTTTATTTGTTTGGCAGAATGACGGTGGAAGAAGAGGTCGAGAGGCTCAAACAACGCGTTCACGATCATGACAAGCTTCTGAGAGAGTGTGAAGCACTTAAGGTATGTTTATGCTCTCAGTAAAGATACTTGTTTGTTGTAGATTTGTAACTCATTGTTTCTTTCTTTACTTTAAAATGCAGTCACAGGTTAGAAGGCTGGGAGAGCGGGTGGCTGATCTTGAGCGACTCCACTGAGGTTAGTAACCATTCTTCTTTCCCTAACAAAACTATAGTCGCTTAGTTAGAACTTATTAGTTTGATAGAAATGGATAGGAGTGCCAGTTAATGGTTTAGTTTGTAAACTTCATTGCATTAACCGACCATTAAATTCACCTAACTGCATTTTGCTAAGTAACTTCAATAAATTCCCCTTAGTTGTTGTGATAAGACAGTTTTCTACTAGTATTAAATGTAGAATCCATTATTTAATCTTCCAAGTTTCTACTAGTGATTCATTCACAAGTACAAACAAATCCTTTTAGAAACTTTTAAATGGCTAGCTCCTATAGTTTTGTTAACCTCTTAGCGAGCCAAGGGTCAGTTGATCTAGAGTCGAACGACTCCCCTGTGTTTAGTACCCAATCTCCGCAAGAGTCTACTGTGAAAAAAAGGAGAAAGTGGTCTGTGAAGGAGGATTTAATCCTCATTGGGTCTTGGCTCAACACGAGCAAAGACTCAATTGTCAGTAACGAGCAGAAAGGTGCTGCTTTTTGGAAGAGAATTGTGAGTAACTACAACTCCAGTCCTCTTCTGCTCGGGACAGTGCCTAGAGAAATAGGGCAATGCAAGCAAAGATGGGCTAGAATCAATGATTTGGTCTGTAAGTTATGTGGCTGCTACGACATGGCACTGAGGGAGCAGAGAAGCGGGCAAAATGAAAACGACGTCATGAAGGCAGCCTTGGATATCTTCAACAGCGACCAGAACATGAAGTTCACCTTAGAACACGCGTGGAGGGAGCTTAGGCATGATGTTAAGTGGTGCTCCACTTATATGGAGAAGGACAAGGATAAGCAGAAGGCTCCTGAAGTGCATGTGCCAGAGCCAGAAGATAGACCAGTTGGTGTCAAGGCTGCTAAGGCCGCGGGTAAGAGGCAAAAAACTAGAAAAGATGAGGAGTTCTCGCAGCTAGAAGGACTTATGGAGATGAAAAAGCAAATCTCAAGGCAAAGTTTGTTGGAGAGGTTGCTTGCAAAGCCGGAGCCCCTCGATGAGATGGAATCAGCTCTCAAAAATAAACTGTTGTCTGAATTGTTGTCATGAGTGATGGTTTGTTTAGCTTTTGCTTGCATTATAGTTTTGATAGCATTGTTTACTTTGTTGTGATATGAACTGTTGACTGATATAAAATGCTTTGTTTCAGGTGGAGTACAAGAGACGAGGTCACGGGTTGTCAAGAGTACAAGAGAAGAGGTCATGGGTTGTCTACTAGTTTCACGGATTCATGTATGTTTTTCCTTGCGGATGTGAACCAAGACAAGAGGTTCACGGGTGTTGTCTTTATATCTTCAAGTGTTGTCTTTATAACTTAGTGTCTGTATGTTTTTCCTTTCATGTCTAAACTTGAACCATCTATGTATCAAACTACTATCATGAAATGCAGTTCCTCTTCTTCTTGTTGATCGCATCAATTTGTCAAACACAAAAGACCATAAGTTAACAAGCATCAATATACAACAAGTTGACGCAACCAAGAAGCAACAAGCAAGTTAATCCCAACCTGATCGCATCAAGTTGACGCAACCAAGAAGCAACAAGCAAGTAACAAGCATCAATATACAACAAGTTAATCCCTTAACTTAAACATGTTTGATTAGAAATTTTTTTTTTAAAGTCCAAAACTCAAACACAAAAGTTTCATTACTAATTTAATTTTTTTAAAGTCTAAACCTTAACTCACCAAGTTTCATTACTAATTTTTTTTTTAAAGTTTAAACTTTGACTCACCAAGTTTCATTACTATTTTTTTTGTTTTTAAAAGTCTAAACCTTAACTCACCAAGTTTCATTACTAATTTTTTATTTTAAAAGTCTAAACCTTAACTCACCAAGTTTCATTACTAATTTTTTTTTTAAAAAGTCTAAACCTTATCTCACCAAGTTTCATAACTAATTTTTTTTCCAAGGAAAGATAGCCAATTATGGCAGATGAAGTCGATCGAAGATTAGACGCGGCTTTGGATGAGGCTTTCGATGAATATTTTGAAGATACCTACACCAACATCGTAAAGAACCAAAAAAGGAAACATAGGAAACGTGCATATGTCGAACGAAACCGAGAAGAGGGTCATACCCGTCTATGGAATGACTACTTCAGTGATAATCCAACATTTCCGCCTCATTTATTCAGACGTCGTTTCCGCATGAACAAACCAGTATTCATGCGTCTTGTCAATTGTCTCTCAGAAACTTTTCCATTCTTTCAACATAGAAGAGATGCTATCGGAAGATTAGGTCTATCTCCACTACAAAAGTGTACGGCAGCACTTCGTATGCTTGCTTATGGCTGTGCCGCTGACGCCGTTGACGAATATCTCCGACTTGGTGAAACCACAACACTTTCATGTTTAACCAATTTCACAGAAGGGGTAATCCAGTTATTTGGAGATGAGTATCTACGAAGGCCCAATCCAAAGGATCTTCAACGACTGCTCGATATTGGAGAGATACGTGGGTTTCCTGGGATGATAGGCAGCATCGACTGTATGCATTGGGAATGGAAAAATTGTCCAACCGCCTGGAAAGGACAATACACCCGTGGATCAGGAAAACCAACAATTGTCTTGGAGGCTGTAGCTTCACAAGATCTTTGGATATGGCACACTTTTTTTGGTTCTCCAGGTACATTAAACGATATTAACGTCCTCGATCGATCTCCTGTTTTTGATGACATTTTGGAAGGTAGAGCTCCAAGGGTACAATACCAGGTCAACGGACACCATTATGGTTTGCCTTACTACCTCACAGACGGTATATATCCAAGATGGTCAACATTTATCCAATCCATCTCAAACCCTCAAAGTCCAGAAGAACAGTTATTTGCTAGAGTACAAGAGTCAACCCGAAAAGACGTGGAGCGTGCTTTTGGAGTATTGCAAGCTCGATTTGCAATAGTCAAAAACCCAGCTATTTTGTGGGACAAGAGACAAATCGGGATGGTTATGCGAACATGTATCATACTGCACAATATGATCGTAGAAAATGAACGCAATGGATATACTCAGTGTGATATATCAGAGTTTGAAGAAGGCGAATCGAGTAGAACTTCAGAGGTGGATATGTCATATGCTCGCAAGCCTTCAAATCTCCGTGCTATGCTTGAAATTCGTAGCCAAGTTCGTGACCAACATATACATGAACAGCTTAAATTTGATTTGATTCAAAATATTTGGAACAAATTTGGTAATTATGAAAATGTTTGATTGTTGTATGTTTTTTTTTGTGTTTCAATAAAAATAACATTTTCAAATTTTCTTGTTTAAATTTTTTTTTTAAGGATTCCAAACCGGATAACACCATTGGACCAACATTTATGATTAGAGTCCTTAACTATTAAAAAAATATATATATATATATATTAAATTAATGCTAAGGACTCCAATGGTGGGTAACACCATTGGAGGTGCTATTATGTTGCGTTCAGAATGGCAACACCAGTAAATTATTAAATTCATGCCTCTGAAATTTTAAAACTTCAAAATGGCAGGTGTTAATGCGAATTGTTAAGTAAATATGTTATAAATAAATTTATAACTTTGTATGTGGTTTATTGTATACAATATCCCGAGGAAAGTGATCAGAAGGTATGACTCAAAGTGATAGACATTGATAGTTATCTTTTTGTTAACTTACATAGTGTTTTGAAAAGTAAGCTTTATATGTGAAGATTTGTCATACATGCATACAAGATTACATTAATGAACACTGTTCGTCGTCTTCTTATCATTTGTTACTACCAGGTTGTATTCCAACATGTATGGATAATTTGTATAAAAATGTAACTAATATTTTACGTAGCATTTGTGGTTAAAGAATAGGGTTCATGAATGTTGTAGTGGAAAGCAAACACAGGAGGAGATCCACCGACATCACTTACCAAAGTGCGTTGCCGCCGCTTTTCCCAAAATACCATTGGACACCCACGTTACACAAATGTGATATGTGTCTCTTAGGTTTATTATTTTTATTTATTAGAATAAGTTTGGGCCATGCAAGTGGCAGTGCAATTGTGAACTCGTTTTTGTTTTGTTTCCTTTTTCTTTTTGTTTTCATATGCTTAATAAGAAAAAGTTCTAAAAAGAAAGTAGGATGGTGTTCGATAACATTTGACCACTAAGAATTTGGTACGATCGGACAAAACAATAATTTCTAAACGTTCAATTAGTTTATTTGATCTTTTTGTTTAAATAGTTTATTTGATTAAGCATGTAATTCTAGCTAATCTAACATAAAATTCAGTTATTAGTGATACTTTATATTCTTCTTTTTGTTTTATGTAAATTAATGATTTGAAGTTTCAAACGTTATCCTTACCCCTCTTACACTAAACAGAAATGGTGACATCGAATTGTCTATAAGAATCTGAGGAGTCTGATTTCCAATAATATTGGTAGGTGTAAAATCCAATCCATTACTAAAATGTACATGAGATGAAATTAATCATCGAGCACATGGCCAGATTAAATATTATGAGAAAATACATATTTTAGATTAGTCTTAAAACAACTTTTTGATAATTTGAAACCATAAAACATGTATAATAACTCTTTTTGGAGATCAAAACAATGCTTTATACGGTTGTGTTTAAAACCGATTTTGAGACTAAACAACATAGTTAAAACTAGAAGATCGACACGCGGGTGTGATCAAATGGTACGAAGAGCTCGGAAAAGTATTGAACGTCTTGAGTTCAAAATCTATCTTCAGATGACCTATATGTGTAGATAGATGGCGTAAATCCCACACAAATCAACTATACTTACCTTTCACCGGCGGATCATTCCACTAGAGATTAGAATAGATCTCGGCATGAGACACTCTTGGTTATCCAAAAAACAACTAGAAAATCAAGCCAATTCAAAAACAAATTGAGATTTATTTCAAAACAAAATCTTTTTGATTTGTAATAATTTAGTCTACCAAAATAAATGGAAATAAATAATAATTAAGTAGAGTAAATGGAAAATATGAGATATAAAAATATGATGATAACATAAAACAAACAACAATTATATATATATTCAACTGGTTTTTATTAAATTATTTATATGATTTAAATATTTACAAATCATTAAAATAACCATTTTCAGTTCGTCTTCATTTTACTTTTTGTTTCACTCACTTTTTATTCGGATAGAACTTTTGAATATTTATTGAAAAGTATTTATTTTCTTTGTGTCATCAACTAATTTAGTTTGCAAATTATTCATATTTTCAAATTTAACATTTATAATTCATGCTACAACATATGTATATGCGACCTTATGCTATGGTAAATTTTATCTGTTCAATAGTGTAAAGATAATACTTAATTAAGAACGGGGCGATATAAAGAACAGAACCAAGCGAGGACGGCCCAGTTGTCTTGAGGGAGCTTTGGTTCCAATACGGATCCGGATTCGAATTCCGCTGGTCACCGTCGATTAACATGGGGTAAAAAAGGCGATCCTCCAGGAAGCTTTATGCGTAAGTATACTTAGGCGCTAGTCGGGTTCCCTCCGGAATGTCCGGATTACCTGGATTATCAAAAAATAAAAATAAAGAACGGGGAAATGTAAAAATAATACTTAATTACCTCTATCACTCTATGAACCTTAATTTGTACTCTTTGGTCAACCATCAGGATGTATTTTACGATAAATGATCCCAGAAGAGTTAGGATATCACACTACTATACATATTTTCACCCTTTTACTATGTTTTCCTTTTTGAGCAATAATTAGCTATGCATTTTAGGTGATAAATCGCTTTGCAAGCTAATTGTATTCGTGAGAACATGCCAGTGAAATTTATGTATCATTGTATTACATATTTTGCTGTTGTACACGATTAGATAGTGTTTTATGCAGTGGCGCTGTGGCGGAGCTAGACTAATTATTCGAAGGCGCACATAATTAATATTAATATTCAATTAATATAATAAAAATGATTTATTAATAAATATTATAGACTGTTAATAATAAAATAAAAAAAATAGACTGTCAAAACAACAATAACACTATTTTACTCAACTCATGCTAAAATTTTAAGATTATGTTTTTAAAAAATGTTATCAGTTACAATACTGTTACAATTAATTTGGAAGTATATAGGAAAGGGGATTTTCAAATTGCTATATGTATAACAGTATGTCAATGGCATACATATTTTTGGTCATAATACTTCAAAGAACTAAATTCTAAAAATTAAATTGAAATGAATGAATTATTTATTATTTAAATATTAATTAGAATTGTTCATTTACTAATGTCTATTATTAAAAAATGAAATGTGCTTCAAAACAAATTGAAATCTAAACATGAAAAATATAACAGAAAGAACTATGAAAAAAAACAAATAAAGAAAAGATATGCTAATAAAAAAAGAATAATATTAACAATCAAACAAAAAGTAGAAAATCCTAATATAATTGCTAAAGAAAGATACAATAAAAGTAAACGTGTCAACCACATTAATTATATAGCCAAAAAAAAAACACAAAGAGGAAGCTTCAACCACAGTAGGTGTTGGAGATAACCGGAGACATCTTTACCCGTTGTTCTACCAAAGTTAAATGTCTTTTTAACTACCTATGTAAATTTTAGAAAGTAGTCGGGGACACGTGCCCCCATACTTAACACTACCTAGGACTGTAGATCCGTTCGGGAACGCGATGGATGCTAGTCGGACGGTCGGGTTGGGCCTAGCGTCTAAAGAAAAAATCGGAGATTAATCGGAAATTATGCGGGGCGAAAATTTTAAATTGTTTACTATGTTATAAAACATGTTAATCTTTAATTGTGTAAAACATTAATACATTTTCATGTTTAAGATTGTATAAAACACACAAATAGAATATATAAACTTAATATAGTGTAATTTTCATCAAAATTATGAATATAAATTATATTTATAAAATTTTAGATCAAATAAATAAATAAAAATATTATTAAAAATAATAATAATAATAATAATAATAAATAGATTATGCGGTCATTTAGGCGGTCTAGGCGGAGAAAATCAGATATCTGATTTTTTAAATTGATTTGGCATAAATTGAGGCGGAAGAGTGACGCGTAACGTCCAGAAGGCGGCCGATTTTTAGAACATGGTTTTATGTAACAACACAAGTTTGACTGTTTGAGTATGCATCGTCTTTGCATTTGCACACAAAAAAAAAATTCATCTCTTCTTATGCTAATCTTAAATGTTGTGGTACGATTAGCTTTTTTTGGTTAAAACGCATTTAAAATTATTATTTTGACGAATAATTTAAAGAGCAGAACATATACATATACGTGGTTGTCTATACATAATACATGTAGTATTGTGAGAAAATGGCGTTGCCTTAATCATATGCTTGAATGTGCGTTGTTGTATTAATCAGTTTTATTTATTGAAAGCATATATTATTATACGTATTTTGCCCATTAATTTAATACATGTAGGTCATAGATTCATAAGATAGACGGCGGCATGGCTTTATATTAAAAATGGAAGTAGAACAATAAAAACCAGGTGATACCCACGCCCTGCACGGAGTAAATGGATTAAAAAAGATTATAACTTTTAATCTAAAGATATTAGAAATGTAAAAGTCATAGTCACAAGATTACATGTTATATAATGAGTTGAGATCCATCATAAGTGTTTTGCTTGCGAGATCGAATTTGTAATGAAAGTTTGGGAAAAAGAATGTGATGAGTAGATATGCTCAAAACAACCTATTTATATATACGATGAGGAATGATTAGATTTCAAATGATAAAATCGTATGTGATTAATTATATAAAACATTCACAAATTCATTAACCAAAACTTGCGCTCCAAGATTATCGCCCAAATTACCTTAACAGACCATATACCCTATTGATCACGTAATTTGCTGTAAATAAAAAGATTTCATTCTTAAACTTATTTTACATGCAGCCACAGATCACACAAATTCAGTAGTGGAAAGAAAAATAATTTAAAGATTTGATAAAGTTAAGGACACAAGGATTCAATTGATGTAACTCGTTTAAAACGTATATAATGAATCGACCACAACTCTTTTAAAAAGAATATAGTATTTTTTGTCAACATTAAAAAGAATATAGTATAATCCGATAAAAATGTAAAGATTTGATAATGACTTGTGCATGATGAGATAATGTATGAAAATATTTATGTTATATAATAATAAATATGTGTGATATAATTTAATTTTACAATACAATATAAATTATTAAAAAATTATAATACATGTACAGTAGAACTTCTATAAATTAATAATCGATAAATTAATAATCTTTATAAATTAATAAATTTTCTCGTTCCCAATTTAGGCCGGTTCAAAATTTGACACAAATCGATAAAATAATAAGATAATAATTTTTTAGAAAATCAAATTCTATGTAAATATATGGTCCCAATAAAATTATAAATTAATAAGTTATATGTATACATATTTTATATAAGTAAGAACCTATTATTATATTATTTATTTTATATTAACAATGGAATTATCTTTTTATTTTCTTAACACTTAATATATTTTTGATGAAATTTAGTAATATTATATTTAAAACCACATTAAGTTATATATAATATATATTCTATACACCAAATAATATAATATAATTAATATAAATGTCAAATTTCAAAAAATAACAATTAATGTCTATACACTAAAATCAAATATTTTCCCTATCTTAGAATAAATATATCATAAAATAAAAAATCTAAATAAGAAATTTTTTGTAAATTAATATCTTTATAAATTAATAAAATTTCAAATTCCTAATTTAGTTATGATAAAGATACAGTGGTATCATGCCTCATTCTTAATTAATAATTAGTATTCAATGTGTCATATATATTCCTTAACGAATATACAAAATTATAGGATGTTCAAATTAAAAGTCCATATATGACAATGCCAATTTACGTCTCATTATTGCTCATTAATTAATCACTATAATTTAGGCAAAATGTATTTATGAAAATTGGGTATGAAATATTACCAAATGGCCAATAGTTTTCCAAAGTTATATACGTGAAGATTTAATATACCATTTACATATATGATTGGGCCAACCTTTAATTTAAATTGGTATAAAGAACTCTTATGATTTACAGTACGACCATATCAATTATATAATATAATTATTTTGTATATATTTATATACATAATATAATTATTTTTTGTAATTGTAAGATCATAATAAATGAGCGTTAAAAAAATAATATAATTATTTTTATAGACAATATGATCATATCAACTATATAATATTAATGTTTTGCATATATATTTATATACCTATTATATAATTATTTTTTTGCTATATAGTACGACTATATCAACTATATAATATAATTATTTTGTATATATTTATAAAAATATATAACTATATAATTTAGTTTATATCAAGGCGGCTTATATGGACATTGTAAACATGTTCTATCTAAGTTTAATATACAAACATAACCATGATAAAAAAATCGTTGATACAACTAATGATTACAAATTTCTAATAAGGTAGGTTTATAACAATGGCAATACATGTAATTATTCTAGTAAAAAAAGAACTTTTAGTTAAAGGATGTGAGAAGAACTCTTGTGATGACACGTAAGAAATGACATTTTGGTTAATAACACATGACTGCAAGGTTAATTTATAGGAATGCTCCTCTTTTAATATAAAAGAGAGAATATAATTTGCTAAGGTTGGATTTATAAAATGCATTAATTTTTTTTTTTGTCACTGAAATAAAATGCATTAATTTATGTTTTCATGTATGAGCTGGATCCACGCATCAAGGGTCTCTGGACCCACTTTATCTCAATTATTATAGGTTCCGTACCCCGACGTTTGAAATAACATTTACATCAGCCCAACATGTTTCGATCTTACCAAAACAACCCATGTTTTAAGCTATAGGGAGGGGACATGATCATATCAAGCTGTTCTTCAATATAGAGAATGTCATTTAAACTGTTCTATTATCATTTGAAATAAAACTGACATGATGAACAAAATGTGTTACGTAATTTTATCAATTTTGGACAGCGAAACTTAATAACTTTATCATATCAATTGTGCTATGCAATTTCTACAACAAAATGTGTTATGTTTGTCACAAAATATACCAAAACGAATTTGAACGTGTATTGTCTCTTCTTGCTAAAGAACAAACTATAAAAGATGAAATTCTACCATATCTCTAAATACAAATAATGAAAATTTACAAACTAATTATATTTAAAATTGTAAATTCTAGTTACAATGTAGAAAAAAACACAAGACTTAAAAATAATCCAAAATTATTTAGTTGTACAAGTAAACTGTAAATGTTTATGGATCTTTGTTTTTAATTTTGTGGAAAAAAGTTCTTAAAATTAAAAATACATTAGATTTATAAAATTGATTAAAAAAAAAAATTATGGTGCTTTTTGGGAGAAAATACCAAAATAAAAACACATAAACAATATCAGATATGAAAAAGATTAGAAAAACCAAGTGTTAATGTTGTAAAGGTTAAAAGAGAAAAAGTGTATGATTTTAAGATGAAATAACTTAAAATGGAAGAAAAGTGAACCGAAGTTTTTTGAAACAAAATGTGAGAATTCCAAAAATAATAGAGATTTAAGTATAATAATGTATACAAAAGAGAAAATTTTATTATTTTCTTGAAGAAAATATGATCAAATTTATAAATCTTACCACTTGAGGGAGGACACCGGTCAATAAGGTTTATTCTGCATAGGTGATAGGTTACAAGTCAACCCAATACAAAACATCAAATTTGCGTCTTACTGCACCACCTTACACGATTTTATGAAATTCAAGCATATCGGTACTTTGTGTACCATGATGAAGATATCATATAAATATTTTCTTTCAATATTTTTTATAATTCATTTTTCTATAATTTGAAAGTCCAAACTCATATCTTTTGATATAAAAACATTAATAAATATTTAGTGAAACTATAACAAATTAAGTTTTCTACAATAAGTTACCTTTAGTAGTCAATTCAAATCATAAATAAGTATTTGAACATAAGAACATAAACTCATTTTCAAAGACAACATATATCTTCAGGTTTTTGGTTTTTGTATTGTAAAAACCTTCTGAATGATAATATTACTTGATTCGGGTTATCTTTCAAATTTGTGACAATGTTTCAATGGTACATAATTAATTCTTCAAAACAAATCATTTTTAAAAAAATATTTTTCAAAAATAAGATTTTCTAAGTTTTAAATCAAAAATGAAAAAACTACATAATTCAAATCAATATATCTTTCTCAGTTGTTGTGGTATACCAAATTTTAGATGTCAAGTTTGGACATTTATTTTTAAAATGAATTTATTTAGACTCTCTTGTATGTTTTTTTCTTTTTGAGAAAGAGCTTGACTCTCTTGTATTTCACTCTTTAGTTTTATTTAGTCTTATAGTTATTTAGTCTTATAGATTGCATAGTTAGAGTGAGGTGGTCTTCATGATTTTGCTCATGAATCGTCTAACTACTCAATTATTTAACTAGTTCGAGTTTTATTGTATGGCTACACCATCAACTCTCTTGTATTTTATGATAATTCAAGAATAGATCTCAGATCCAAATAGACTCAGATTAATTTTTTGAAAGTGTGCGATCCATGAATAAATTCACACACCGGACTTGTAAATTAACCGAAAGCAAAAACCCATATTCATGTAGAACATCTAGAGACAATCGTATATTAGTTTTCTCCAACATAATTCAAACTAGCAACCTAAATGCAAGAAGGAGTATGTCTTTACCTTTGGACCACAATATTCCAGACAATCATCTTAATAAATGAATCATAGTAATACATGGAATTAGAATAAATATACTTAATTTGTTTTCTGTCAAAATTGTATATGAATAGATTTTTAAATAAAAAAATTGGTAAGTTGATGAAATGAGGATTATATTTTAATCATGGCAAATTGTAAATAAGTAAATATACTTAATTCTTTTTCTATCAAAATTGTAGATGAATAGTTTTTAAATACAAAATTGGTGAGTTGATAAAATGAGCATTATATTTCAATCATGGCAAAATGTAAAAATATTTGCGTAAAATTCATGAAATAATTCATTTCTCTTTTTTTTCATAAAATAGATCGATTACATTGTCCAGATATTTTTAGAATAAGTATGCAAGATCAAATAACAGAAAATATATGTCTTGTGGCAAAAAAAATAATATAAATTAAAAGAATATTTATTTCATTAATGTATAAATAATTTCTTTAGTTTTTTTGTAGTGGGATCTAAAACTATGTATATAATAGAGAGAAATTCTCTAGGATAGTTTTTTTAAGTTTTTGTCACAAAAATAGTCATCAATGAAAAAAATAACCAAAATAAATTTTATTAAATGGTAAAAAAAAATTACCATAGGGTTAACTAATCTTTTTTTTTTTTTTTGTCATCTACTTTACAGACTCATATAGACTCTGTGAACCAAACTGGGAGATCTTGATCCATGTGAACTACAAAAGACGTTTCTTTCCTAGCGCTACGGGCTAAGCTATCTGCCTGCTTGTTCTGCGTTCTTGGGACATAGATAATTTCTGCACAGGAAAAACTCTCCTTCAAGCTGTTTATATCCTCCAAATAACTTGCAAATGCTGGCCAATCCTCTGGTGTTGAAACCATCTTCACCAATTGAGAACAGTCCGTTGCAAACGTAACCTGAAATTGTCGTAAGTTTTTCATACATTCCATTGCCCATAACAAAGCTTCCATTTCTGCATGAAGTGGAGAAAGGGACGCCCGGACATTCCTTGCACCCATCAAACCCGCAAATCCCTCTAGAGTACTATATCATCCTTGTCCTGAGAAAATATCATTGTCTTTCCAGGAACCATCCGTAAAACACCATCTTCCTGGGATTGACGGAAGAACCATTGCACCAACCTATTGAACTCTCTTTTCATCAGTCAGAATTTGCGACTCAGCCCAAAGCTTTGATTCCGTATCAGCCAGTTTAAGGGTATCTAGCGGATCTACATCCATATTACTAAAGACTTTATTATTTCTTCCCTTCCAAATATACCATAGTATCCATGCAAACTGATGATCCTTCATCTGTGGAAGCACTCTCCAAAAAAGATGATCCATGTTCACTAAGAGAGAGCTTGTCGGAAACATATTTGGATTTGTTGGAATCTTTGAAAGAGCCCATGTCTGAAGTGCATGAGGACATTCAAAAAACACATGGTTGATTGATTCCTCCCCCGCACCACATCTTGCACACACAATGTCTCCGGGTATCCCTCGCTTATGCAGATTTTTCTTGACTGCTATACACCCTGTCACCAATTACCATAGGAAATGTTTAATCTTTGGTGGACACCGTATTTTCCAGCAATGTGCCTTCAAAATATCCACCGTAGGTCCAAACACTACTGGTGGTTTTTCCCTATCAGGATATATCCTTTCCACCTGATATCCAGATTTAACCGTGTATTTTCCATTATTTGTGAAATGCCATCCATCTTTGTCTGCCATCCGAGTCCTACTCAAAGGTATACTCTCTATTAATTTCACATCCTGTGGGTCCACCAAAGCCCGAATCGCCTGCGAATTCCATCTTCGCAAATGAGGATCAATAAGCGAATCCACTGTAAGGTCTGAGTAAAGATTGTGTTGATTTTTATTTGCTGGTCTCGGGCGAGTGGTTGGGAGCCAAGGATCATTCCATACAGATATGGAGGATCCTGTTCCCACCCTTTTGATTAGTCCTTTGCTTACGAGAGATCTAGCAGAAACAATACTCCGCCAACCATAAGACGGAGAGTATGAACGAATCGGTTCCAGGGGTGAAGCATTCCTGTAATACCGACCTTTAAAAACTCTAGAAAATAGAGTATCTGGCTTTTCTATCAGCCGCCATAATTGTTTCCCAAGCATTGCGGTGTTAAAGTCAGTGATATCTTTAAACCCTAAACCTCCATCTTCCTTACTTACGCATACTTTGTCCCATGATTTCCAATGCATTCCTCTTGTGCTACCGCTTGGGCTCCACCAAAACTGAGCTATTGCACTCGTCAATTTTTTTGCAGTAGCCTTGGGTAAACGATAGCACGACATCACATGATTTGGCAAAGCCGTAATCACGGATTTGATGATCACCTCCTTTCCTCCTTTTGTAAAGAACTTAAAAGTCCAACCATTGACCCTATTATTTAATCGTTCCTGAACAAAGACAAAAACTTGTATCTTAGAACCTCCAAGACTCTCCGGTAATCCTAAGTATGTTCCCATTCCTCCCAAATTTTGAATGCCCAAAACATCCCTTAGCTCCTGTCTGACAGATTCTTCAATTTTGTGTCCAAATTGAATTGAAGACTTATCAAAGTTTATAAGTTGACCCGAAGCTTTCTCATATTCCTTTAATATCCTTAGAATAGTATGACACTCCTCCTTTTGAGCTTTGCAGAAGAAGAGACTATCATCCGCAAAAAGCAGATGTGATATTGATGGGCATGCCCTGGCCACCTTTATTCCTGTTAATTGTTTCTCCCTCTCCGCCTTCTTAATATTTGATATCAGAGCCTCAGTACACAGAATGAATAAATAGGGAGATAAAGGATCTCCTTGTCGTAAGCCCCTCTGTGATATAATAAGTCCTTTTGGTTGGCCATTCAGAAGAACCCGATATTGAACTGATGATATGCATTCCACCATTAGTTTAATCCAATGCTCATGGAACCCCATCTTTTGTAATAATGCCTTAATAAATGCCCATTCAACCCGATCATAAGCTTTCCTCATATCCGTTTTGACTGCCATATACTTGCCTTTACACGCCTCATTAGTCCGTAATCCATGAAACATTTCCTGTGCTATAAGGATATTATCAGAGATCAGTCGCCCTGCCACAAATGCCGATTGCATTTCTGAAACTAGGGAAGGCAGCAATACCTTCAGCCGTTAACACAAAAATTTTGAAATAATCTTATACCCTACATTACATAAGCTGATAGGTCGCAACTCCGTCATCCTTGTAGGTCTCTCCGTGTTTGGAATCATGCAAATATTAGTAATATTTAACCTTGAATCCATTTCTCAAGACACCAAAAAATCATTCACCATCTCCACCAAATCCCCTTTAATAATATGCCATGAATGTTGAAAAAACAGAGCTGTCATGCCATCCGGTTCTGGTGCCTTCTCAGGATGCATCATAAACAGAGCCTCTCTGACTTCCTCCTCTGTCGCTATCCTCAATAATCGTTGATTCATCTGTGGAGTTATACCCGGTGTTACCTCTGAGAGAAACGCATCAAACTCCGATGGAGAGGTAGTAGTAAATAAATCCTCAAAATATTCAACCGCCACTCTCTCTATTCCAATGTCCTCTGTAACCCAATTTCCTTCCCCGTCATGTAACCCAACTATCCTATTCCGGACCCTTCGTTGCTTAGTTAAAGCGTGATAGAATTTTGTATTGAGATCTCCAGATGAATACCACATATTTCTACTTTTCTGATGCCAATACTCTTCCTCATCCTTATATGCCTCTTGTAGCTTCCTGGACACCTCAATAATATCCTCTTGAGTTCTAGTATCATCTGTTTGTGCCTCTTCCAACGCTCTCTGTAATTCCGATATTTTTTCCTTCCCATAAGGTGGATTATTTTTCCTCCATTTGGCTATCTCACGGCGACAGTTACTAATTTGTTCCACTATACCCGGTCTTGTGTCTCCATTATTATCAGACCATCCCAGTGTGATTGATTCGATAAGACCTTCCTTACCAACCCATCTTTTATCGAATCGAAACTGGCCTTTCCTCTTGGGGACTTTATCTTCTAGATAAGCCACCACAGGACGATGATCCGATGCCACCATCCCTAGATATTCTGTATAAGAGCAGGGAAAAAGCGTATGCCATTCTTCATTTGCTAACGCCCGATCTAACTGACATCTAACCATAACTGCCCCTTTTCCCTTACCCCTCCTTCCTTGCCATGACAACTTATTTCCTTTAGCCGGAAACTCAAGTAAACCACAATTCCTTATCATATTATTAAAAGGAACAAATGAACTCACACTCCGTAACCCTCCCCCTTCCTTTTCATGATTTCCTGTAATCTCATTTAAATCACCAATAATAAACCAAGGTTCTGAACGCGAGATTCCATATCTGGTTAATCGTTCCCACACTTGTTCACGCAAGTCTTGCACTGGTTCTCCATACACAAACGTCATATAAACCATTTTCCCAAGAGCCACTGCTTCCACATCTATCATTCGGTTACTTGAATATAACACGTTAACCTGATACTCATTATTATAATAAAGCGCTAATCCACCACTTTTTCCAGCCGGATCCACTGTGACCAAATTATCAAATCCGAAATGACCTTGAAATTTCTGGACAAACCCAAAATCTTGCTTTGTCCCCGATAAAAATAAAAAATCCGGTTTGTGTTTATTCCATATCTCCGTTAAATAACTTATCGTCCACTTACTTCCTACTCCTCGGCAATTCCAACTTAATATTCTCATTTAAAAAACTCTTTTAAGCTGGCGAAAGTGGGTGTAATGAAACCCTGAGTTCTCCCCAAAAGTGACCAAAGAAAAACCGTGTTGCCAATAAAATAACACTAGACCAATCAAATGTATTTTCTTTAATTCTACTACCCAATACCACATTACATATTCCACATGAGAGCCAATAATGAGTTCCTCAAACTGTTGCCACTTTTCTAAGAGAACCATGACTCCTAGCACATAAGCGGACCACACATTTATATGCATTCTGAAATCAATGCCGCTGATCCAGGGACCAAAATATGCCCTGACCCTCAAACCACTCCACCAAGCGAAAACCAAATACCTCCAGACCCAAGTGTCGCCCCTGGAATCTGATCTTGAAGAAACCATATCGCAACAAAAGTAGCAACAAGCAAAAACCCATTTATTCCCAACCAACCAAGAGACAACAATACATACCGAAGTCAAAAGCCTACTAAGATACCAAGAAACCACAACAAAATAATATAGATAAAACGTGTTATCCTTGTCCCACCTGTGTCCATGAACCAATAACCCTAATTCAAAACAAATATAACTCCCTATATCCTTAGGTTCACCACCAGTTTCATGCATCAGTCCCTTCATCGAGTAGCCTACTACATCAGAGACAACCTCTATATTCACATACCGCCAACAACATAAAGCACCATTTTTATTCCAAAAATTAAAAAATAACAACAACCACAATACGAAAAGACAAAACCACAGACCTTTAGCTGCAACTAAAACACAACTGCCCATAAGGCTAACCAATAAAAGGATCCAAATCAAAACTTTAAGATCAGAGCCAATACCATCAGAGATGTGCGATTTCGTGTTAATGATGATCGAAATCTGACCCAGATCGCTCATAATCATGTATTTCCTTAATATCCCGAGATTCCCTTCGCCCATAACCACCAAATCTGGAGACGATCTCCGATGCCATTCACCATTATTGTCAACATAACCCTTGTCTCTTCCCGAACACTCCTCTTTACCAATACCAGGATCCCATCTTCGCAAAATCATTTTGAAAACCTAGATTGTCATTCGCGTCGCCATCAGAGAGAGAGAGAGTCCGTGTTGTTATGGTTAACTAATTTCGACTTAGAGTTTAAAGTTAAGGGGTGAGGTTTTGGTGATAGGATTTCAAATTTTAAAAAATAAAAAAATTAAAATTAAAATTTTCAAAATAAATAGAGACTATTTTGGTCAGTTTTTTAGCGCTATTTTGTGACGAAAACTAAAAAAATCTATTTGAGAGCATTTCCCTATAATATATTTTTAATAGTCTTTCATAAATTAAATTAAAATAATCTTAGTCTAAAATTAAAAATTAAAAAAAACATTTAAAAATTAATTTTGTTCAAAATTTATGATTATATTAATATATTTTAGTTTTAGATGGTTTCTACACTAACAAAGTGACATGCTTTCATTTTCTATATAAACGAGTTTGAACAAACACGAATCTATATTTTCACTAGTTATCTTATCCGTGATAAATATTCATACGGATAAATTAGCACGTAGTACATAAAATTTCAACAAAAACAAAAAAAATTCACAATTAATATAAATCTATAAAAAATTTATAAATAACTAGCATTTCAGCAAAAAAAAATATTTCAACAAAAATATATATATTGTTTCGATGTAGATCTTTGAACCAATTTAAGTTTGTATTAGATAGTTGATGTAGGCAAAAAAAATATTTTAATTAGTATTATGATAATTTTGAATGAGAGTAACAATGTTCTTGATAAAACAATTGTATCAAATTTTAAATTTCACATAGGTTTTGGATTTTTGCTACTAAATTATTAGATCATAACACAATTCGAAGAAAGGATTGAAAAGCAGTGTTGATAAAGTACAGAGTCTATATCTGGAGAAAAGTACAAATTAAAGGGCATCTCTACACCACGTATATAATAATATATAGAAATACACATATACAGAGACATAACTATATAGAATTGTATAAACATCTCCATATATTTTCAGATTTAAATCTAAAAAAATTATTAAGAGAACCAAATATAAAAAAAAAAAAAATCTGAAACAGAGAGAAATCGAGAGCTTGAAGCTGAGAGACAAAAGCTTAATACTTTCTTCAACTCTCACATCTCATCATCATCAAGCATAACTCTTTCTTTTGCGCATATATTCTCTTATTCTTCAATCCTTCTTGGCCTTATCGAGATGTTAAATCCGGGTCAGGGAAGAGGACCCGATTCGGGAGTCGCTGGTGGGTCGTCGAACTCCGACCCGTTTCCGGCGGGTCTTCGAGTTCTCGTGGTCGACGATGACCCAACTTGTCTGATGATCTTGGAGAGGATGCTCAGGACTTGTCTCTACAGAGGTTCTCTTGGTCTTTCTTTTGATGATTTCTTGGTCCAATTTTGCGATTTTTTTTTTTGTTTTGGTAATTTTGTGAAATAATTATGGGATTTTAATTCGGTGGTTGACTTAAGCCATTAATAGACAAACGATCTTTGAAATTTGACTAGAAGACTGTTTTAATCACTGTTAGATTCAGAGTATATATATAAGCTTAGTCCTCTGTTCTACATCAATCTGTGATCTGGTTAAAGATTTTGATTTTGCGGTTTATTTTTGTTATTGAGTTTATTTTAAGAAGCCTGGTAATGATTTTTGATCAATTCTTGGTTCGGTTTCTATGCCTTGAATTTACCCTGGACTCTGTTTTTTTTTTTTTTTTTTTTTTTTCAACAGTAACGAAGTGTAACAGAGCAGAGATCGCATTGTCTCTGCTACGAAAGAACAAGAACGGTTTCGATATTGTCATCAGTGATGTTCATATGCCTGACATGGACGGATTCAAGCTCCTAGAACACGTCGGTCTAGAGATGGATCTACCTGTTATCAGTACGTTTACTCTCTTTAACATTATATAAAACACTCTCTACTTGTTGAGATCTGATGAATTTTTTTTTGGTTTTAGTGATGTCTGCGGATGATTCAAAGAGCGTTGTGTTGAAAGGAGTGACTCACGGTGCAGTGGACTACCTCATCAAACCAGTACGCATCGAGGCGCTCAAGAACATATGGCAGCATGTGGTGAGGAAGAAGCGGAACGAGTGGAATGTATCTGAACATTCCGGAAGTGTTGAAGAGACTGGGCAGAGGGAAGATGGTGATAACAACTCTTCTTCAGCTAATAACGAAGGGAGCTGGAGGAGCTCGAGGAAGAGGAAGGAAGAGGAAGTAGACGAGCAAGGGGGGGATGACAAAGAGGACGCGTCTAGTTTGAAGAAACCACGTGTGGTTTGGTCTGTTGAGTTGCATCAACAGTTTGTCGCTGCTGTGAATCAGCTTGGCGTTGACAGTAAGTGAAAAAGAAGAACTTGTTTGCTTTATGAGTTTGTGTTTTGTGGTCTAAATCTTTTGTTTAATGCAGAAGCGGTGCCTAAGAAGATCTTGGAGATGATGAATGTACCAGGACTAACGAGAGAAAACGTAGCTAGTCACCTCCAGGTATGACATGTAACTGAATAAGTATTACATTGATGTGTGCTAACACACCATTGTGGTTATTGCAGAAGTATAGGATATATCTAAGACGGCTTGGAGGAGTGTCTCAGCACCAAGGGAACATGAACCATTCGTTTATGACAGGTCAAGATCCAAGTTTCGGTCCGCTTTCTACGTTGAATGGGTTTGATCTTCAAGCTCTAGCTGCTGCTGGTCAGCTCCCAGCTCAGAGCCTCGCACAGCTTCAAGCAGCTGGTCTTGCTCGGCCTCCTTCACTCTCTAAACCGGGGATGTCAGTAGATCAGAGAAGCATCTTCAGCTTCGAAAACCCAAAAATAAGACATGGGCAGATGATGAACAGTGGTGGTGGTGGTAATAAGCAGATGAATCTGCTTCACGGTGTTCCAATGGGAATGGAACCAAGACAGTTTGCAGGTGGTGGTCAAATGCGCGTGCAGCAGCAGCAGCAACAATTGTCTGGTGGTCGTGCTGTTGGACAGAATGTTCAGAGCAGTGGGATGATGATGCCAGTAGGTGGAGGGCCATCAATGCTACAACAGCAACAACAAGTGATGTTGTCGAGTAGTGTTCCAAGGAGAAGCGAGACAAGCAGCGGCAGTAGAGTGTTACCAGCAGCTGCTACTACACAGTCGGTGGTCTTTAATAACTTTTCCTCGGAACTACCTAGAAACAGCTTCCCGTTGGCAAGTGCACCTGGGATATCAGTTTCTTACCAAGAAGAGGTCAACAGCTCAGACGCAAAAGGTGGTGCTGGGTTTGGTAACCCGAGCTACGACATATTCAATAGTTATCCGCAGCAGTACAACAACAACAATGATTGGGATCTGCAGAATATGGGCATGGTCTTTAATTCTCATCAGGACACAACAGCTTCTGCCGCTTTTTCATCTTCGTCTTCCACTCAGAGAACAAGGGCTGAGCATGTGCAGAACCATCACCAGCAACAGCAGTTTCCAAGCCAGAGTCTTAATCACATGAACGGCGGTGGTTCGGTTAGAGTGAAGTCAGAGAGAGTGGCGGAGACTGTGACTTGTCCTCCAGCAACAACACTGTTTCAAGAGCAGTATAATCAAGAAGATCTCATGAGCGCACTTCTCAAACAGGTTTCATTTCTGTAGACTAGTCATATTAATGGTCTTGTTGACATTAACTTACATTCTCGTTTTACTCAAAACGCAGGAAGGACTTCCATTGGTAGATAACGAGTTCGACTTTGACGGATACTCCCTCGATAATATTCCTGTCTGACCTCTACACCCACACATATACTCACTCTTTAAGAGTAGACTACTTCAAGATTCTTTGTTTTTCATCATGGTTACAAGATTACTCCTCAAATGGCGTTTGTCCAAGCGGATCATCATGTATTGTATCTTTAGATGATATAATCTGCTAGGAAAAATTCAAAAGCAGAATAAATTACTTTACTTTTTTTTTTTCTTCTGGTATTAGGAGTAATGTGAATTTGCTGCAGATTGTTTTTTTGTATTTTTCTTTCTTACACAAACCCTGAGACATGTAGGGTTCTTGATCGTCTAATGTACCACAAATTAGCAATGTTTTACTTCTCTTTCTTTTTCTTCCGAGTGTTGAGAACATTTGTGTAAATATGTTTCTATGCTTCATAATAATAAAGATACGGTATTAATCCTGACCAATGAATACATCCACCAACACACAAGTCTTGACCTGTGTTAATTATTGTTTTTTTAAGTAAGAGAAGTGGTTGGTTCGGTCATTTGGATGATAAGGAACAAATAAATGACTGAGGAAGAGTAACAAAAATAGTATACAGACACATATTAGTAGTGATTACTAGTCAGAAACAATACAAGAGACTTGTAAACATATCTTCTTAGTACCTATATAAAAGCTTCTTCCCACACTCAATCACAGGTTGCTGAAAAAAGAATTGACTGATTCTCCATCGGGGACCCTTGGGAACTGACTGGTTATCTTGTAAACCGGGAAACATTCAAGAAACTGTATCGCCAACACGCACGAGAGGCTTCACAACTACCTACACTCGCAAAATCAAGAGAGCCAAAACCGGCAATGCCAAGAGTATAGCAGAGATGTGTCTCCGTTTGTTGCCGTTGCTCGTTGGGAATATAGATGGCAACGAGCACTCCTCACCGTTGAAGAACACTTTGCTCGGGAAGCCGTCTCCGCCAGGGACGTTGATGCCAGGAGTCAGTTTCTTGGTGAAGGAAATAACAGACTGTTGTTTCCCGGGAACACGAGGGTTCTTTAACGGATTGTCTCCGTCTCTCTCCGCTACCAGATAGTTCAAGCCAGGAAGACCTTCCATGAATATAGTGTTGTTCTCCCCGTTGATATCAAGTGCAGTTGCGTTGAACGAGTAGGCTTTCTCGAAACCTGGGGCTGCTTTTTTCATCTGAATAGCGGTGAACCAATCTGGAAAGGTTGTTTCTCCCCAGTTAAAGACTGTGACCCGGGCTGTCCATCCTCCTCTGTAGTCCGTAGCCAAGTGCCAGTTGATGCTCACTCCACAGTTATCCCCACAAGGCATTGGGTTTGGGACAGGACGGTGTTTTAGATAAGACCAAGCTAGAGTTAGTTCAGTTCGGTTATCAAATGGGACCAGAAGAGCCTGCTGTGGTAGGATAAGCGCTGGGGATGTTGTGCTACAAGTGCGAGAAGCTCTGTTGCTGGAACAACCACAAGCACAAGTCTTGCACGGGATGATTGAGTCGTTGAAGTAGGCAGAGAACGATACACAGCACCTAGGACTCGTGTCTTTCTGTTGAGTGATGTTGCAGACCACTTGCCAGCTCGCAAAAGCTGTCTTGTTTGATGGTAATCCACTAGGATCGACGAACTGGCTCGGGCTGACACGAACAGGAGGGCCACACTTGTAATCCGGGTTGAGTGAACCGGTGATCCGCCAGTTCTGGGGAGGTGAAAGAGCAGAGATGTTAAGATCCGGAGGCATTTTGTACACCTGCATCTGGAAAGCTGAGATGGACTTGCTAGGATCCATGGACTTTGGCAGAATAGTCCCATTTCTGCAGCAGTATGGTTTAAACCCGAAGACAGAATCATTATACTTCGTAAGAGGGAGGTCTATGATGGTTGGCCGTCTTGCACAGCTTAACACGTTGGAAAAGTCAAGAGCTTGATAGTACTTGGCCTGTGGGCCATCAATACAGTCAGATGAGTCAACAAGACTCGGGTAAGCTCCTGTCATGGTGTCGATAAACTCGTCCCGCATCCAGTCAAAGCTCAGTTTCCAGTTATCCAGCCTGCCAAGCGGGTTATGGTTCTCCATTGTGACTTGTGCCATGTAATTCGATGCATATGATCTGATCACATCGTACATGATAGTGAGATCTCCATTTTGTCGGGGAAGGAACTCGTTATCAATAATCTCTGTGTTATTAAAGTCTGGATCCGGCATGCAACATACTTGCATAACATTTTTACCTGGCGAAACAGAGAAAAACACATAGAGAATTCAAGTAAACCACAAAGCAATAGTCAAAAATAAAAATTACCACATCAAAATCCCACGGATTTGCATAAGCACATGACAACACAGCACAAATAGATGCCTAGAATCAATTAGAAAGAACTAGTCACCGATCTCAAATTCTTAAGGCTCCTATGATTACTCTGGTACACCCTTGAATCTTGATCTATCACAGAGAATTCAATCTAGTCTTTCCACATTTGACTAATTTAAACTTTAGGTGTAAAAGAGGAAGCTAAACAAAACACAAGAGAAAATAGTCAAAAATAATAATTACTATCATGGATCTGCATAAGCACATTAGAAGGCAGCTAATAATACTTATGTTTTATCCACAACACAACACAAAATAGGCATCTAGACATTTCCATAAATATTTGCAAATGTACTTACGCAGGTACCCTTGAATCTTGATCTATCACAGAGAATCCAAAATAGACTTACCACATTTGACTAATTCAAAAGTTAGGTGTAAAGAAGGAAGCCAAACAGCACATAAAAGACTTTTTTTCCACGAGAAAGCACATGGGAATCTAAACAATGAGATTCTTGCTGGAGTTTGACTCTCTCTCTCTCTCTCTTTCTCTCTCTAGTAATCAAAGCATTGCACAAATGTCTCCTAGATTAACGGGATCTACTACTTCATCTTTAACATAGCAAAACCAAGATCAGTGAAGGAAACTCCTAAATATAGAAAAACCAAGATCAGCCAAAAACTATATTTATACCTTTCTGGGTGGCTTTGGGACACTTCCATCCATCAGTAACGAGAGAGATGTTCTTCGGAAGAGGCACATTCGGCGGCGCCACACCGAACTGAGTCCCGACGAGCTCCACACTCGCTTGCATCTGAGTGACGTCACCCGCCGTCTGAATAGCCGACTTCAAATCCGACGAAGGATAACCGGCGAAAACGGTGCCGTTCTCCACGCTCAAAGGCAAGCTGGAGCCGTCCGAGAGGACCGCGTTGGAAGCGGAGACGAGGATCTCGCGGTGGGAGAACTTGACGAAGACGCGCCACGATTTGAGCTCGTCGCGGCCGTTGTTGAGCACCGTCACCACGGATTCGAACCGGTAAGGCTGGTTTGACGAGTCGTTAGGCGGGATCTTGGATCCTTTGGTGTAAGTGTAGGAGACGAACACGCCGTTGCATAGATCGGAATCAGAAGGCGAAGATGAGTTGGTATCGGCGGCGGATTGAGACGCTGTAAGTGGAATCGACGCGAGGAGAAGAGAGAGTAGGAGTAACGGAAGAAGAATGAAGTTGGGAGCTGAATCCATCTAAACCCTAATGAATCACTCTCTTTAGTGTTTGTTATTAGACAGAAAAAGAAAGAAGCTGTTTGAATTGAATTGTTTTGAAATTGGGAGATGAGTGTGTAAAGGGAAGGTTATAGAGAGAAGAGATCGGTGAGAACCAAATGATAAAGCGACCGCGTTTAGTGAGCTGTAATGAAAAGTGCGTGTATTGCAAACGAATTTCAAATTTCTATGGAGCCTTGAGATTTTTTAAACATTACAAACCAAAACCACTTTCAGTTTTTTAAATTAAACAATACATTTGTGTTCGCTAGTAAACAAATTAAGAAGATGAGTGTTTGTTAATGAAAGAAAAAAAAAATGGAAAACTGGAATCTCATCACGAACATTCCTTGCTAATAGATCTGTTTTAATAGTAGTAATAGATTAAGGACGGGTATATTTTTTGTTTTACATTTTTTAGAAATTTAATTTTCAGATTTGTGTTTTTTTTAATCATATTTTTGTTTTTACTTCTAATTATATTTGTGTAAATTTTTTTTAAAAAAAATTATAAGTAATTTTTTTTAATAATTGTATTGAATTTATGATGTTGCATAACTATACACTTGTACTATAGTCATTTGACACATTAATTTGGCACTTTATTCCTAAACTGTTATAACTTTTTCAAAAAATAACAAAATATAGTTACAATTTTGTTTAGTAATTAAATAGATACAATTATATGTTTTCACTGAATTTTCATGAATTTATTTCATATAATGATAATAACGTTATTATTACATATAGTAATTTGTCATGCAATTAAAAATAAGTTTTGTAAATTTTGACCCAATGTAAATGAAAAAACTCATTTTAGTTGTTAAAACCCCGTTGTATTTATTTAAAATATTATGACTCATGGCCCAATTGTTAAACAAAAACCTAGAAAACCTAGATTTTGATCCGCGCTTTGTAAACCTGGGTTTATTTTTGAAATTAAGAAAAAAATATATATGAATTTCTATATAAAATATTGTATAGGTCTACGCACATTTATCTGAAACCACTAAATCAGAATCAAATTCATAAATAATCAAGAAAAATCATATATATATATATATATATATATATATATCACGACAAAACTAATCCGCAAACCCAAATTTTAAGAATAAAAATTGTATACCTTTTTTTTTTTTTGTCATCAAATATACTAAAAATTGTATACCTACAAATATTAATTATATTTAATTATAATTAACCAAATATACCTAAAATACTATTTATTAACCGAATTACTGGGATACTTTTTAATCCAAAACATTCAAATTATTTGAATTACTTGATATTTTTATTCAAACAACTCGATATTTATACTGAAAAATCTGGATTATTCGTTTTTTTATATACATTATGCAAAATTATCCAGAAAACTGAACTGGAACCAATGTTTTGAAAATCGAACCGGATATTGATTTGTTATGCTTACGGGGACTGGTCAAACATGTTCAACCGGATTTTCAAAAATTTACAGAATACTTAGTTTTTAGTATATTTTAAATGTAAATTATAAATATGAACAGAAATAATATAAATGACCAAAATTATTTTTGTAAAGTTATTTCTATAAATGCTATAGAAAATATAGCAAGTGTGTATAATGAAAACAAAATAACTGTGAGTAAGGAAAAAAAATGATTTTGGTTTACAAACGACTAAAATCAGGAACTAATCAAGAAATGTCATTTATGGTAATTATTAAGAATCAAAATTAATCGATTATGCTTGGAATTGGTTGAATCGGATTTTGTAATTAATAAACATTGGAATAAATAATATTAAATTTCAGTGGTCTGGTGGCAAATGTTGTTGGCTCAATCGATTAGACCATGATTAATCCGGGATTCTTAGAGTGAGGTTCTTAGCGGAAAAAGTTAAGAAACTGTTTCTTAACTTTTAACTAAAAAAACTAAAATCTGGTTTTTAAAGTCATTATTTAAGAACCGGTTCTTAACTTTTTTAGTTAAAAGTTAAGAAAAAGTTTCTTGACTTACGCCAAGAACCCCATCCTAAGAACTCAGGGTTAATCATGCTGTTGGTTCCATGGTTCTATACGACAAAAACTTGTCTTGCGTTTTTATTTAATTTATCGTTTTAATGTGTGGCATAATTGTAATTTTTGCATCATCTTCCCTTGAATCTTTTTTTAGGGTTTGACTCTGTAAATCTATTTTCATGGCGGTCATCAACTATTTTCCTGTAAAGTATCAAATTGTTGTGTGATTAAGTATTAATTATGTCTCAAATACATAGATCTGCCATAAAACATCAGTTTTAAACATTCTAAACACAAAAAAAAATTACGACAAACTTGGATGCCTTACCCGTGTTTTACAGGGCCTTTGTCTTAATTTCTGTTGTCTCAGACCGGTAACTGGAATAAAGGAAAGCAGCTACAAAGTGATTTCGGAAACCACAGATGGATCGATTGTAGTTTGTACTCTGTATTCATGTCTGACTTCTGTTATTTGTTACTGGGAAATTAATTGATGATCATAAAAAGTTTTTTCAAAGAAAACCTGATAACTGTTTTTGGTAAAAAAGTTATAACGTGGTTAGTGTTTTAATATAATTAAATGCAGTTATATAAAATTCAGTTATTTTTAATTGGACATAACTTTTTATTAATGTGTCACACTGCTGTTTTAATAGAATAGATATTTTCACGAGCTTAGTGAATGAGAACGAAATACGTGGGCAACTCAAGAAAGACCGTCATCAATTCACTGCTTTTCTAGAAAAGATACGGGCCAATCATTCGGTATTTGATACCAATGTGGGTCAAATTCAACGAGTATGTTACAAAAACAAGTGCGAATAGCCGTTTTTTCTCTATGCAAGTCATGATCCAAATCAATGTTAGAATGTGAATCATAAAACCATGAAAATTAATCAATAGGTAGAATTCATCCAAACTGATCTAAGTTAAGAGGTTGACTGAAATAAATAAATGGTTGACTCATGATGTCAGGTCCAAGGAGACAGATTCAAGAGGTAGATCAGCGCTTCACCAAAATGGTAGACCTTAGAGCATGCGCATTGAAAGTTTTAAGAAAGAGTTCACACACTCCCCAAGAAAAAAAAAATACTAATACAATATTGTGAGCTTAATGGACTGGTCTCGTCGGGGTTCATCCGCAAGAGGCGGTTCATCACTGTTTTCGTGGGTCCCACGACACGTGGCGACCCACGATTGGTTATTTTATTAATTTTTTTTTTTAAACAAACAAATAAAAAAATATAAAAAAAATAAAAGAAAAACCCATGTGGCAAACTCCACCCCGCATCGCTAATGGGGATGGTCTTATATTCAGACAGCCCAAAGGTCAGTCTAGGACAGTTACGGTGGAAAGATGAAAAAAACGAAGGGAAAAAACACATGAAGATGAAGATCCCCATTAGTATTCTCATTCCTCAAGATAAACTTTTATTTTAGTCTAAGCCTAATCTTAAGGAAGAGTGTTGGAATGAGAATAATCAATCATCAGGAAGAGCTAAATCGAGTTGATATGAAGAAAAGATCGTCGAGTGAATCACATTAAAAAAAAAAAGGATATCAGGATATTCGGAGTAATGAGAGAGGAAGAGAAAAGGAGAAAAATATAAAAGAGCAAGGCACCATTGATGTATTTCCAGATACGAAACCATCTAAACTTTATCAGATATCGAGTATTTAACTATCAAAATTAAATCTTCCTCATCCGGTAATATATGTGATTTACTGGCCACGCGCCACCTATTAAAGCAACAATGTCAGTAAACAAGAGAGTCAAAAGACAGAAGATTTTTCTCGATGGCATAGCCAGAAGCTGGAAATCTTTGTGATCACTATCAACTAGACCAAGACGCGTGTTTATTCTAGCATATCCTCGAGTCTATTCTCTGGCTTCCAAGCCACGATCTCCTGCTCATAAGTAGAACAACACTATGATATCAATGAACATCAAAGCCACATCCCTACAAGGTCATGTGTCCACCAGGCCACATGCTCACAAGGTTACATGCTTCTGTAAGGTTGTATGTCAATTTAGGCCATGCGCCCAATAAGTTAAAAGACTCATGTCAATCTCAAGGTCATACGCCCTTGCACCAGAACGTACGCTATTAGCAAGTTTGTCTAATGTCTCAGGCCACGGCGACATCTTGTACGATAAGTGAGACAACGTCATCTCCGATACTACAAGGAACCTACTATAAGGCAGAATTTTAGGTCATTGGACAAGGTAAAATAATAGTTATTCTCCGCCTTCAAACATAAACGCAGCAAATATGAAGAAAATTGTTTGACATAAATTAATCATGAGCAATCCTATTGGATTAGAGCATGACTCCGATATCCAACCTCTGGGTCTCTAGCTTCTGGTCTCTGGATCAAGAGTGTTTTATGCCTCTTGGTTTAAAAAGAAAACTTCTAGATAAAAAGAAATCTTCTCATATTTCAGGATATAGGCGAATCCACCCTAAATCTTGATTATCTCATATATAAACAAGCTTAAAATCTCAAGAGGAAAGACTACTCATTCGACTCAACTCTTATTTAAAAATCAATAAAACAATACATTTGATTTTCTTAATCTTCTTGCTTCTTGATAAAAAAAAATAAAAATCTTCTTGCTTCATGTTTCCTTTGCGACAAAGAACATGTCATTATTTTACCCTGACAGATAGCATTAAACGCAGATGTACTTTCTAACCGAAAGATACATATACTATCTCATGAGATCTACCAAAGAGTTATTTATAGGAAAAATTGTTTTTTAAACCAAAAAATGGAGTGTTTCAAAAAAAAAAAAAAACCAAAAATGGTAGCTATGTTCGCATAGTCAGTTTGAGTCTGTATGTTAATAACAAAAAAAATTGTAGCTATGTTCCATTATAATAATCTCATATATTTTATATCCTATTAGGCTAATTATTTTCAAAATATAAATAATGCTCTTAATTTCAGTTATAAATTCAAAAATTACAATTAACAAAACAATTGTTAAATATAATAAATAATTGAAGTAATTAAAATAAAAGAAAACATTAAAAATCTTCAAATAAAAAAACAATTCTTTCCAAAAAACTAAATATTTCCAAATATTTTCTTCCCTTATTTTTTGGAATTGATTATTCTAATCCGTAGAGTATAAAAATCCGTAGAACTCGATTTCAACAGGTTATTAGATTTATAGTAATGTGTAGATTTTGATTTCTACATGTTTTAGATTTACAGTAAATCTGTAGAAATCATTTTCTACAGGTTTTTAGATTTATCGTAATGTGTAAATTTCGATTTATACTTTTTTCGATTTATAATAATCTGTAGATTCCGATTTCTACATATATCTCGTATTCTAAACATAGTAAATTCAATGAAAAAGTGAATTTCATTTTCTACTTCCTAGAATGTCAATTCTACTTTATGTAGAACATAATATAAAATTATGATTTAAACATTTTTAGAACTAGAAAAAAAGTATCACTAAGTCATATAGGTATTTCATCGATAGTTACTATTTTCTAATTTTTTTGTCAAATTATTTATTAAATTAATTTTCAAAAATATTAAAAGGCACTAGAGGCAAAAATGATACAAAATAAAAATTAATCTAATGGAATATAGTTACCATTTTTTTACCTAAAAAAAAATATCCTATTTAACAAATAAGATGAATTGGAATGCATGTGGGCATATGAATGGATTTTGTAACTAATAATCTATGTAAAGGAATTTTCAATGGTTAAGTTCATTTTTATTTTAAAAGTTTACTTTTTTAAATGAAGCAAAAATATGAAGTAACATCTACTTCGATGGTTTGTTTTATTTTCTCTTTGTAAAAAGAATATTTCAAATATATTTTATCTTCAATTTATCATTAATTATTAATAGCATCTCTCACTTTTTCAGGTTTACTAATTTTACTCAGTTATTTTATTTAAAAAATAATCCAACACAATTAATATTTAATATAAATTAAATATTCATATAATGAAATTATTATAGGGTAATTCTCCATAATGGCACTTTTGAAGTTTTTGTCACCAAAATAGCATCAGAAGGAGAAAGTCACAGAAATGACATTCATTAATTGACAAAATGTCTCTGATACCCTTGTTTTAAAATTAATTAAACAAACAGAAAAAAAAATATCAGAACCGCCTCTCTCTCACGCGACGCGACGGTGATTCTTCTTCTCGATCTCTTCGACGCGACGCGACGGCGGCGACGCTTTCCGATTTCGTTTTATCATTTCCGGTGATCATCTCACGAAGATTCGACTCTCCAAGGTATGATTCCTCTTCTTAGGGTTTCCTATTTGGGGATTTCGATTTGTTGTTTGAATATTTGATGTTCCGAGTTCTTTTTGTTGATAATTTGTTCCGATTTGATATTGCTTCAAAGCTGAATGGTGTGTGTTGTTCTTCGTTTTGTTATAGTTCTCTTGTTTATCTAATTTTTTTAGAATTTCATAGTTAAGAACACACACAAAAATTGTAGCTTTTTCTTATGCTTTAATCGTTATTATCAATGGTTTATGAAGAAAAAGTACAATTTTACTTTGTGTTTTCGACTTGAAATTTACTTAGTGTTTTGAATGTTTTATGTTCCTATTTCTTCTCTTATCAAGCTTTAACTGTTTCATATTCAGATTTTTTATTGAGTCTTATTGTGTCATTTGGTTAGATTAGGTGATATGATACCGTTTCAAACCTCTGTTTTGATGTTTTAATTCTCTTGTTCCTCTAAAATCAGGTTAGCAGTTGTTAGATTATAGTATCTTAAACTGAGTTGTGTAGTGAATTAGTCGTTAGTAGGGATGCGTTTGAAATGAGATTAACTTTGCTCATTAGGAGAATTTGTACAATTATGTTGATGCCATCTTGAGTCGAAACTGGTGAAGTTGTAGCTCTTTCATTATGTCTTGATCTATTACACTACTCTTTGGTTGGTAGGCTCATGATTTCATTCATGACCATGTTGGTTGTTTGTTTATGATGTTTCTTTGTTGCTAATTTGATTTCCGGAAGTTTGAAATTGTTTTCAGGATATCTTTCCTGATTGGTTTCCATATGCTATTGTAAGATTTGTTTATGTTTTTTGGGTTTCATTTTTTGTCGTAGCTTGCGTCTAGGACTCCAATAAATGGAAAGGGAGTGGTTATCATCAAGTATCCATCTAATCCAACCGTTGCCTTGGTTTACCTTTCTGCTGCCTTTCTCCTTGCATGCATCGTAGCTGGTATGTTCTCAAGTCTGTCTTGTTCAAAAAGCACCAGCTTCTTTGTCATCATCATTGGGAACACAAGCTTTTGAGGTAATGTATTCTGTTCTTTTCAACATAAAGTTGATTCTGTTGATTATGTGGGATTTGCTTGTGTTCGTGAGTGTTTTGCTTGTGAAAACTTGTGGAATTTTTTTATCTTTTATCTTCTGGAAAGCGTTTCGTGTATCTCATACAGTTTCTTGTTGTCTTATAGGATGATCCAAACACTTGGACTTATGTTTCTCCTCCAAATTTGACAAAAAGAGTATATGCTCGTTCTTGTTCTTCCTTTTTTTGTTTTAGGAAGAATTTGTAGATATTCAGGAATGTCTTCCTGATTTTGATTTCTACTTTGCATATTCATTTATGATGTTTGTTCAACTCTATTGAATGTTGAATTTGATTTGGTTAGCTTAGCTTTCCTAATCGAAAAGTTGAATTTGATTTGTTTGGTATTTTTTCCTATTAACCCGAGAAGCTTGTGTTTGTTTTCCAGCGAAGCAAATATCCTTAAATTGTTGGAGCTCAAAGCAAAGGCTTTTGAATTGTGGGAAAACAAAGTTGTTGGAGCTCAAATATTCTCTGACATAAACCATCTCTTTGAGGTATGTTGCAGATTCAAGCTTCTTTGTGAGTGATCTCGTTGTCTACTGCTTCTTGCTTGTGTATAGGCTTGGTGAAATCCGAGAGTTCACGAGTGTGTGTTTTTAGTTCGTGTTGCTTTTGAATTTGGGTCTGAGGTCTGAGGTATTGATAGAGTTATACATATTTAGGATTGCCTTCTTAATTTTTCTTGTTTTACTATAAAAATGACTTATATCCTTCCTAGTTCGTGTTGCATTGATAATGGATAGGATTGTGAAAGTATGTGTGTGTTTCTTTTTCTCAATTCATGAAGGGTTTGTATTGTTTCAGGAAAGCCTTCCAGAAAAGTTTGAAATTTTTTTTCCTCTTGTTTACGCAGGATAGAAACAAATGGGAGATTCATTACCTCTCACACTAACTCTGCCTGAGCTCAAGTACCCTATTGGTTCAGAGCCAAAGGAAAAAAAGGTGTCAATAAACCAACATTCAACCTCGATGTATATCTCCATTGTTGAGAGTATTCTAACAGTAGATGAGATTGAGAGAGTACGAGGGTTTTTGGGACCTGTAATGAGGCTCACTGGGAGGAGTGAAATGAAATTATCAGGAAAGACTGTCTACGGTATTCTCACAAGAAGCATCGTTACTGTCAAAAAGAATGAAGCTTGGTTCCATTTCGCTGGTCAGCCAATGAAGTTCTCTATAAGAGAATTTCATATGGTGACCGGTTTGAAATGTAATGGTGAAGTAGAAGGACCACGAGGGGAATATGAGTGGGACTTGCTAAAGGGGCGTACTCATAAGTTAAGCGACGTGTTGAACCAGCTCAAAAAGACAAGAGTAGATGCTTCTGATGAGAGAGTTTGCCTCGCAATGCTCCTCCTGGTAGAGAGCATATTGCTGCCGAAGAACAACAAAGGGACTTTCCCTTTGGAGTATGTCAACAAAGCAAAGGATATGATGTATCCATGGGGAAGAGACGCTTACCTGGTGCTCCTGAGGTCAATTCAAAAAGCTGTCGCAAACCACCTGGAGGATACTTCAAAATTCGAGTTGCAAGGTTATCCTCTAGTATTCCATCTTTGGATACTAGAGTCCATTCCCTTGCTACGAGATAAGTTCAGTAATTGGGCACCGACTGTTGATGTTCCTGGACCGATTTACTTGTGTGAGAAATACACTGAGCTAGAAAATCCATCACTTGAACGAGTTTTACAGATTGAAGCTCATAAAAAGGTAAGCTTTTACAGTGACCTTGTTTTGATATCTTTCTCTGTTTATTTCGCTTCTTCTTTTTAAAAACTTATTCTCATTGGTTTCTCTTTTTTTATGCTTTCAGCTGAAGGTCACATGCATCCTACCTCCTATTCCTCATGATCCAGAAGATGATGTCTCCATGGAAGACGAACATAGTGACGAGTTGGAATCTGTGAAAGATATATCCAAGAAAGGGTACAAGTTTAAAGCCGATGATTGGAAAAATAGGTCTGTAGACACATTGGACACATTGGATGCTCTTATTCATATGACGATTCATATGACGGAAAATGTGGAGACTAGCCAAGCTTCTGCTTCGATTGAGGATGACTCAGAAAATACCAAACTGAACAAGATCATTGAGTTAATGATGGAGAATGCCAAGAGCATGAAGGATCGAATGTCCTTACTGGAAGCAGAGAACATGGAGCTTAGAGCCCGTGTGTCAGAGTTGGAAGGAAACCAGAATGTTGCTCCACACACTCAGACTCCAGTTTTTCCCACTAATGTGACACAACAGGTAAATTCTCAAAAAATCTTGTTTTACATTTGGACTTTTCAAGTAATTTTTGGAAAATCTTGTATTGTTCTTGAATGCCCTCCTAATTTTGACACACAGCGATCCAGTGGGACACCTTTATCTCCAATGTCTCAACAGCCTGAGACCCCTTCCCTTCAGACTCAAGAATTCTCTCCTAATTTGCCACGAGAGGTATATGCTCAAGATATTGTTTTGCATTTTGAGTTTTGAAGTAATGTTTGGAAGCTTTTGAACACACTTGGGATGACCTTTCCTGATTTTTTGCAGACTGAGAGAGAGCCATTTAATGAGACCCCTTCCCTTCAGACTCAAGAATTCTCTCCTAATTTGCCACGAGAGGTATATGCTCAAGATATTGTTTTGCATTTTGAGTTTTGAAGTAATATTTGGAAGCTTTTGAACACACTTGGGATGACTTTTCCTGATTTTTTGCAGACTGGGAGAGAACCATTTAATGAGACCCCTTCGCTTCAGACTCAAGAATTCTCTCCTAATTTGCCACGAGAGGTATATGCTCAAGATATTGTTTTACATTTTGAGTTTTGAAGTAATGTTTAGAAGCTTTTGTGCACACTTGTGATGACCTTTCCTGATTTTTTGAAGACTGGGAGAGAGCCATTTAATGAGACCCCTTCCCTTCAGACTTAAGAATTCTCTCCTAATTTGCCACGAGAGGTATATGCTCAAGATATTGTTTTACATTTTGAGTTTTGAAGTAATGTTTGGAAGCTTTTGTGCACATTTGGGATGACCTTTCCTGAATTTTGCAGAGTGGGAGAGAGCCATTGAATGAGACAACTTCCATTCAGACTCAAGAATTCTCTCGTAATTTGACACCAGAGGTATATGCTCAAAAATATTGATTTATACTTGGAGTATACAAGTAGCTTTGTAAGCTTTTGTACATATAAAGGCATTACTGATTTTCTTGCAGAATGACCCAGAGCGATCATATGAGACGCCATCCAATGCTAATGAAAAAGAAAATCTTAGCGATGATGTAAGATTTTTTTCTAAAATTATAGTTGATGGTATTTTGGTAGAGAAACTAATGAGAAAATGTTTTTCCCAGTTTTTCCCAGGATGCTACAGAGCCTGCGACTGTGATCATTGAGACTCAAGTTTTTACTCCAGTTCTAACGCAACAGGTACATACTCAAAAAAATCTTGGACTTTTCAATTAATTTTTGGAAGCTTTTGTACTTGTTCATGATCCAAATCATGTTTTTCTCTGCTTTGCAGGTGGGAACAGAGGCAACGAATGAGACACCTGTCTCTCCAATAGCTCCACAGAGTATTGAGACTCCAGTTTTTACTCCAATTCAGACGC
The DNA here is from genome assembly GCF_020379485.1 of Brassica napus. Lineage (NCBI taxonomy): Eukaryota > Viridiplantae > Streptophyta > Magnoliopsida > Brassicales > Brassicaceae > Brassica > Brassica napus. The sequence continues at coordinate 17,952,280 of NC_063444.1, read as the reverse complement.
AGCAGGTACATGCTCAAAAAAATCTTGGACTTTTACATTAATTTTGGGAAGCTTTTGTACTTGTTCATTATCCCATTCCTGATTTTTTTTTTTTTTTGCAGATGGTAACAGAGGGAACCTATGACTCTACAGAGCCTTTGACTGAAATAATTTCAGCAACCAATAAACAGGTAAGCATAAAAACTCTTTCATAGATTCAACTTAAACTTTGTTTAAGTTGATATCTGTGTTTGTTCATGATCCAAATCCTGTTTTTCTCTGCTTTGCAGGTGGGAACAGAGGCAACGAATGAGACACCTGTCTCTCCAATAGCTCCACAGAGTATTGAGACTCCATTTTTTACTCCAATTCAGACGCAACATGTACATGCTCAAAAAAATCTTGGACTTTTACATTAATATTTGGAAGCTTTTGTAGTTGTTCATGATCCCATTCCTAACTTTTTTGTTTTGTTTTGCAGATGGTAACAGAGGGAACGTATGACTCTACAGAACCTTTGACTGATATCATTTCAGCAACCAATAAAGAGCCTTTGACTGAAATAATTTCAGCAATCAATAAACAGGTAAGCATAAAAACTCTTTCATAACTTCAACTTAAACTTTAAATCGTAGAAACTCATTCATAACTACCTCTTTTATTTTATTACAGGAGGATACACATGTTGTGCATAACACACCTTCCTCTCCAGTCTCTTCACTAATTTCACGAGTTATTGAAGAAACACAGCATCTTCAGACAAGTGCATCTTCACCACTTTCTACTATCTTTGAAAACGGGGCAGATGTTGAGATTGCAACTAGCGATGACGCTACTTGTCGAATCTGGTATCCTGGAAATGTATTTGCTACAAATCTGTGTGATGGGGTAGAGAAGGTGGCAGTAACACTGTTTGCGGACCAAAAGAGAGTTACTGTAACAGCAGACAAAATCCGCCCTAAGCCACCCGCTGATGACAGAGAAAAGAAGTTTGAGATGATGGATAATGTTGAGGCATTTTACAGTAAAGGCTGGAGCAGTGGACAAGTCAGAATGATTCTGGGTGAGAACACATTTTCTGTTTATCTGAATAGCTCGATGGAAACACTTGAATTCAAAGCTTCAGATTTGAGAATTCATAGAGAATGGCTAGATGGAGTGTGGAAGATGGCAGATGAGGTAATTTATATATCTTAGATAAGTTGAACTACAATTCTCTATGCATATTTAGGATTGCCATCCTGATTTTTGTTGTACTTGCACATACTCCATTGCATGAGACGGCTTCCAGACAAGATGAAGCCAATCCAGATCAGACGCAGCAGGTACATGCTCAAAAACATCTTGGACTTTTCAATTAATTTTTAGAAACCCTTGTACGTGTTCATGTTCCCATTCCTGACTTCAGGATACTAAGGAGTCTACGAATGAGAACATTTCACAAAACATTTCGGACACCCAGCACCTTACTCGAGCTCGCGCAAAAAATTTAAGAGAGCAAAATAAGGTATTACTCATTGATGTTATACATATTTAGGATTGCCTTCCTAATTTTTCTTGTTTTACTATCAAAAATGACCTATATCCTTGAATAAAAATCATCACAGAACGAAGAACCCAGAGTTCAAACTCACTTTGATGTCGGTGCTAATGTGGAGATTGCATCAAAAGATGAAGACAGATATGTGAAATGGTATCCTGGAATTGTGTTGAAGACAGATATTCGAAATGGGGTTGAGATGTTGAAGGTTGAGTACTCAACACGGTTTCGGGACAAAGAGAAAAGGACAAAGAAACTTCAGGAAAGTGTGTCCATTGACAGTATCCGTCCTCAACCACCACCTGGAGATACAAAAGGTTTTGAACTGATGGATAAGGTGGAGGCGTACCACAATGACGGCTGGTGCAGTGGAATAGTTCATATAATTTTAAGTAATGACATATATTCTGTCCGTTTCAACAGTTCTACTGAATTCATTCAGTTCAACCTTTCTGATCTGCGCATACCTAAAGAATGGGTAGCTGGTGTTTGGAAGATGGAAAAAGAGGTAAACCAAATGCCTAAGATCCACTTAGATTGAAGTTCACTTCAATATTCTGATATATCGGTTTTGTTTCTCTGATAGAAGTACAGCAGACTCAGAGTGTGAAGCCAATACAAGACGATCATGCAAAAAAGGTATGAAATATTTATACATCATATTAGGAAGGCTTTCATGAATAAAATATAAAATGATCCTGAATTTTGGTCTTTCTAAGATACTTTATATTTGTTTTTAATTAAAGGGGAAGTCTGTTGTTGGTATGAAGAGGAAAGCAACTACTCAGCCAGTAGATCATGCAAAAAAGGTATGAAATATTTATACATCATATTAAGAAGGCTTTCATGAATAAAAGATAAAATGATACTGAAATTTTGTCTTTTTAAGATACTTTGTATTTGTTTTTAATTAAAGGAGAAACCTGTTGTTGGTATTAAGAGGAAAACAACTGCTCAGCCAGTAGATCGTCTTGCTTTTCTTCACCGAGCAGAGAAGAGACGAATAGTACCTAGAAACCATCCTATGCCTGTAACACCTAAGGTTATCCTTCCTATTGATCCATTTGTGACACCTGAATTTCCTCTGTTTTCAAGGCTTGGATATTGGATGCAACTATGCGGCATACATTATGTGTAAGCAAATTCTGTCCTTGTATAAAATATTCGTAATTTATTTTGACAGAGATTTGATTGATACTTTTAACTTTTGTCAAGTACAGGCCTCTTTATATCAATGGAAACAAAATAGAGAAAGATTTATTTGAATACCTTGACAATGCAGAAAACAATCTCAAAGAAAAGGTAATTAATTTAAAATATGTTTCATATCCCACAACTAATCTTTGTGCATATGAATAGGAAGAGATTAGGTTGAGCTATACTAGATGTTCTTGTTATTGCAATTGTGGATTTTGTCAAAAAAGAAAGTTGGTTTCGGTGGTTACATAGCATGATGTTATTCTTGTTTATTCGATTGTGTCAAAATTCAACTGTGTCTATGAAATCTTCTAACTATATTGTTACTTTGGCAGCACGTAGATGCTGCATTTGCAATGCTAAATCAAAAGAGAATTGAGCAATCTTCTTGGTTCAGCGAGCAAGGTATCCCAAAAGCTTGCTTTGTACCAGTCCAGTTCTTTGAAACGGTTGGATACAGTTATGAAAATCTCCAGAAGCCAGATAAAAAAGGAATAAACATCTTAAAGGGTTGGGTAGGCGAAGTTGTGAGAGGTTTAATACGTCCAAATAAGATGTGGATGCAAGATGTTGACATTGTCTATGGTGTCGTTCATGAAAGACTTGTGGATCACTTCATTGGGGTGGAGATACATCTGATGGAGAACACAATCACAATCTTTCAATGTGGCGTTCACAAGGTTAAAGAAAACCCTCTAATCCAAAAACTGGCAGGTAAATGTTTGTGTATGTTTAATGTCTTCTTTCTTAGGATTTTGCTCTGTTCTGATGTGTTAGGATTGTTTCTCTGTTGTTTAAGCGCTCTGTTCTTGTTTCTCTATGTGAAAATAGAGTTATCATTGAAATGAGTAAGCATAGGATATCATTTGTCAAATTCAGGATGGCTTTCCAGAAACGAATATGAAAACATTTTTTTGTGTTCTGACAGTGTTGATTCCTGCCATAAAGTTGGAAATGATGAATGAAGAGATAAACTTCAACGATATCATCCCGTTTCAAGTTAAGAAGGCAGAAGGGCTCCCGAAGACAAAACTTCCTTTCAATTGTGGTCTCTTTGTTGTCAAGATGCTAGAATGCAGGTCATTAGGATTGAAGAAAATGTCCAGTATAAATGATGATACTGCGATGGATTTACGAAGCAAGCTATGTTGTGAGATGTTCGATCTTTATGGATAAAGATTTCCAGGAAGGTTGCAGAAGGTGATCATTCAGTTTCTGTTAGATGTTTGTGTCTGTTTAATGTCTTCTTTCATAGGATTGTGCTCTGTTCTGATGTGTTAGGATGGTTGCTCTGTTGTTTAAGCAGTCTGTTCTTGTTTCTCTATGTGAATCTACGGTTAAAAGTTTAAATTGTTGATGAATCATGCTTATGATTGGACAAAGTTTTATACTTTTGTAGATTTACGAGAGATTAAGCTGAATATGAGTGTGAATGAATTGAAAATAGAGTTACCATTGAAATAAGTAAGCATAGTATATCATTTGTCAAATTCAGGATGGCTTTCCAGAACCGTTAAAAAAAGATCTGATCCCAAGGGGAATTGAACCCAGGTCGGGACAAGTGTATCAATTTTGAAAGATAGGTGGTTTAGCCGCTAGGCTGAGGAGAATCATCTGGTAGATTTTTCCACATAAACATATTTTACCGTACAAATTGTGATTAGCAAAATTTGGAGAAAAAAAAATAAAAATATACACATCTCCCAGGATTCGAACCTGAAATGTCTGGGAGTAATGGCGGAATAAGGTCTACCACTAGACCAAGTGTGTTTCAATCGTTAGGTAATGTAAGTAATGGAATATATTTCTTTTATTTGTATTCAACTATAATTTAAAAAAATTATCTGATTCCAAGGGGAGTCGACCCCAGGTCGAGACAAGTGTTTCAGATTTGGAAAGATAGGTGGTTTAGCCGCTAGGCTTAGGTGAATCATCTGATATATGTGTCCACATAAATGAATTTAACCGCATTTGTCAAATTCAGGATGGCTTTCCAGAAACGAATATGAAACCGAGATTAACCAGATATAAGACCACTAATCCTCTACATTATAATCAGTGTTTTTGTTTTGTTTTGACTGAAACACAACACAAAAGAAGATGATAACATGAGATTACTCATAATGTGGTTTCTTAAAATAAATCATAATGTGGTTTCTTAAAACTAATCATAATGTGGTTTCTTAAAACATAAAAAAAAGAGAAGATCATAATATGAGATTACTCATCCAACAGCCACTTTTCATCAAGCTTACACCAATCAGGGACTTTGACCTTCACATCAGCAAGCATTCCATCCGCTTCCATGAGTTCTTCTTTGAGTTTTTCCAACTCAGCAGTGAAGTCAAATTTTCCTTTAGCCTTGATAATCTCTTAAAGCAACTCGATTTAGGAAGCAATGGAATTTGCTTTGCTGGCTGCCTGATGCCATTCAATTTCGGATAGCCTGTGTTCGTTGGACAAACGAAAAAGAGCCCTGTAACGTTCCACAGTTTCCGCGTTTCCTTTGTTGAAACCTTCGGAAGCATCAGATCCGTAAACCTCCTTTATGGGACTCTTCATCATCTTCTTTGAACCTTCCATTGAAACTTGATGAATGAGAAAAGTTTGTAAATTGAATGAATGAGAAAAACAGAAAACTAACTCAGATCGAAAAGAATAAACACAGAAGAAATGAAGTCAGTAAAAAAAGAGATATGATATCGTCCCTTGTATATATAGAACGAAAAGTAACCCTTCGATTACTATAAAATGGTTTAGAAAGCAACCTTTCGATTATTAAATGGTTACTGAGATAAATGATGTCTCTTTTAGAAAGGAACCGTTAAAAAAAAATCTTATTCCAAGGGGAATTGAACCCAAGTCGGGACAAGTGTATCAGTTTCGAAAGATAGGTGGTTTAGCCGCTAGGCCGAGGAGAATCATCTGGTAGATTTTTCCACATAAACATATTTAACCGTACAAATTGTGATTAGCTAAATTTGGAGAAAAAAAAAATAAAAATATACACATCTCCCAGGATTCGAACCTGAAATGTGTGGGAGGAAAGGCGGAATAAGGTCTACCACTAGACCAAATGTGTTTCAATCGTTAGGTGAAGTAAGTAACGGAATATATTTCTTTTATTTGTATTCAACTATAATTAAAAAAAAAAATCTGATTCCAAGGGGTATCGAACCAAGGTCGGGACAAGTGTTTCAGATTTGGAAAGATAGGTGGTTTAGCCGCTAGGCTGAGGTGAATCATCTGATATTTGTGTCCACATACATGAATTTAACCGCAAACGTTATATTATAAACTTTGGAAAGAAACTCTGAGTTTCAGGATGGGATTCCATAATAGTTGAATATTACTGTGTTTCTTTCTAGCAAAGAAGTTTGAACTAAAATTGAAATAAGATCAAAAGATAAGATTGTATAGTACAAAAAATAAGGAAATTTCAAACTGTGATTTGGAGTTTTGGAGAGTAATGCATTAAAACCTAGGTTGTATATGTAACCATCAAATAACCAACATCCATGAATGATCAATAAAAATGTAAAAAACATGGTAATGAAAAAGAATAGAGCAACGATGAATAAAGATCTTCATCCTATAGGCCTCTTGCATGTGATTTTGTTGTGTCCTCCTATGCCACATCTGCTGCACTTGTGGGACTGATATTTAGATCCAGGAACACCAAACTCGCCAACGGATCTCTTTCTCTTTGTAGGAGGACGTCCACTTCTCTTTTTGGTAGCTGGAGGTAGGCAAGACAGTTCGTCAATATTCGCTGGATAGGTGGACGTTGACAACTCTCCACCAGGGTGTATGCTTTCGGCATAGGCTTTAGCCCACGTTTCTGTCAAGTGAGAAGTATCGACGTAACGGTTTTCATCTCTCTTAATATACTTAGCAGCGGTAATTGCATGAATGCAGAGAATCTTGTCAATGTCGAAAACATTACAAGTGCAATGCCGTTTCTCCAAATCAACAACATACTTCATAGTTTCATCCTTCACCTCAAACTCGTTTTGATCAACTTGATACACATTCAGCACCATTGCAGCCCCAAACCTGGATACCAACTTCTGCACAACTTTTGGAGTAACCAGGTGCTTATGTTTCGCAGCCGCTTCGCGTCGCTCAAAAAACCAAGTGGTGAGTGTCAATCTGATCGTCTCAAGGAGAGAGATCAGTGGCAACTCACGAGGCAGCTTCAACATAGAATTGAGAGACTCTGCAATGTTGGTAGTCATGATATTGTACCTGTTCGCAGGCGCAAAGCATCGTGCCCACTTCCTAAAATCCGAATCTTCCAGATACTTGGCCAATTCAGGACATTTATCCTTTTATGTCCTTGAAGATTAACCAGAACTCGTAACACGTGTAAGCATCAGCAGCGCTTTCCACCAGAGGAAGTAGACCAGTCTTTGAATATGTAGGAGTGATGTTGCGGAGCAGATGGATCCTGCAGATTCCATGGTGAGATAAGGGATAAACATCCTCCAGCGCTGAAGCAATGGAGTTAGCCCTGTCTGATACAAAAACAAGATCCGAAGCGTCCGGGATCATCTAGCTCAAACCTCTAAAGAACCATTTCCAAGAGGCGCCATTTTATGTGTCAACCACTGCAAAGGCCAGAGGATATAGATGATAATCCCCATCTTGAGCACAAGCTGCCAATAAAGTCCCATTGAATTTTCCCTTTAGAAATGTACCATCTACTGCAATAACTTTCCTCATCAATGAGAATCCCCTTATCGATAGACCAAAAGCCACAAATGCATACTTGAACTTTCCAGCAGCATCCACTTGTTGATAAGTTAACGAACCAGGGTTTGTCTCTGTGGCTTTGTACAACCGCCTAAACAAATTGTAATAGCTGTCTTCAGGAGTCCCTCTAACCAAAAACTGAGCTTCTTCTTTCACTCTCCAAGCTTGTTTGTAATTGATGTGAACGCCATGCAGAATCCTGACCTGTTCAATGATCTGTTTCGGTTTGAGACCTTCCTTCTTTTCTCCATAATTGCTGCAAATCAAAGAACCCAACAACTTTGCAGATGCTTGTCTGTGGTTGGCATTCCTGTGTGTTGTATCGCATGTATGCTCATGAACATACTTTTTAACAACGAAAAAGTCTGAAAGAGGTAGCTTAGTAGCACGCATCTTCCACGTGCAATTGTCATCAACACAACTCAATAACACTCTTGACTTGTTAGAAGAGACAGTCTTGTACTCAAACTTCCACTCTAAAGTCCATTTCTTCATCCTCAACATCAACTCTCCCTTGGTCTTAAAATATATATTCACCTTAATATCACCAGCTCCTCTCGTTGTTGGTGAAAGTCCAATATGGACAGGACTAAAATCCGGAAGAGAATTCAGAGGAACTGTAGAAACACCTTCATAAAGAAGACACTGCAAAATCAAGATGTTCTGGAAGGATTAGTACTTGGTTAGGAAGCCTATCCTGAACAGTCTAAGAAAGAAGAAAATCATACAAACACAAACAGAAAAAAAAAAGGAAATTAGAGACGATGTACCTGTTTTTCTCTCTGCACAGTAGAACAAAACACTGGAATGGCATTCAATGGAACATGAGAAGCAAATGTATCACTAGTTTGCCTGTTACAGCTTGTTAGATCAGTATGAACCTGCAAAGGTCAAGTTGTTTTGGAATGCTTAGTACTTGATTAGGAAGTCTATCCTAAATAGTCTAAAATATCATACTAACATAAACAACCCAAAAACAAAAATAGAAACGATGTACCTGTATTTCTCTCTGGACAGTAGAAATAGGCGAAGCAAATGTATCAGAAACTTGATTGTTACAGCTAGCTGAATCATCATTAACCTGCAAAAGTCAAGTCGTTCTGAATGGCTTAATACGTGATTAGGAAAGGTATCTTGAATAATTTAGTTGAAAAAATCATACAAACTTAACACACAACCGACAGGTTCCATTAAATGATCTACTCTTCCAAATAAAACTTCTGAGATGGCGAGTTTTGCAACGGAGATGGGAGGGAAACCTTCAACAGTGCTTTTGATGTCAAGCGACATCCCATAACTCAAACCAATCACTTTCTCTTTAAAATCTTCAGAGACAATCTTCATCAAATCTTCAAATTGAAGATCTTCTTCTATGGAAATGAAAGATGCATTCCTGTTCAAATCGACATGAAACTCCCACTGGAATGCATCTTTTGACCTCCATTGTCCACAGACGCAAAGAACTTCCATAGTGCTACAAAACAAAATAAATCAAAAAATTCTCACATAGTCAGTGAAGTACCAAAGACTGAAACGATTCCTTTGCAGCCAAAGTAAGCGAAATCTCCAATTCTAGTTGTTTTGATACAACGAAATAATCTGATTCCTTTGCAGCCAAAGTGAATCTTAGCAGCATTTCCTTTAATACCTTTACGGCGGATGGCGGCGGATTCCTTTGATTACCGCAGAAACGGAGCTGAGTGACGGTAGAGATGATGACACCGACTCGCTGAGGATGAACGACGCCGACACCGGAGAAGTGGAGATGATGAAGAAAGAAATGATATCCGAGAAGTAGCAGAAATGGAGCTGAGTGACGGCGGAGATGATGACACCGACTCGCCGAGGATGAACGACGCCGACGCTGGAGAAGTGGAGATGATGACGGAATAAATGATCAACTCCGATCCGAGAAGCCGTAGCAACGGAGCTGAGTGACGGCGGAGATGATGACGCCGACTCTCTCTCCGAGGATGAACTACGCTGGAGAAGTGGAGATGATGACGGAAGAGATGATCGACTCCGATCCGAGAAGCCGTCGCCGCTTGAGAGAGATGAAGATCTCCGAGATTTCAGAAAAAAATATGTAATTAGAAAATAAAAAAAGGGGTACTATGAACCATTTAATAAAACCTAATTTTATGATTTTAGATCTTGAATGTTATTTTTGAGACATAAACTTGGATTGATGTCATTTTCGACATTTTCTCTTATTACTAACATAAATAAACAAACAAAGAACACCATAATTTGAAAGAAGGGACATATATTGATATGCCAATTTTTTTGATCGAAGGACAATCGTTCCTTATCTCTCATCTCTCTCCTCTTGACCTAACGCCGTCAGTTTCAGTCTTCCACTCCGATCTCCTCCGTGAGACTGTGAGAGGTTTTTTTTTTGTTTGCCTCGATCTTCATCCTTGATTTGACAGTAACTTGGCAAGAGGCTTGGTGGTGTTTCCGGTTCGAGATAGGAGTTGGGTCGGTTCAGTCTGATTTTTGGTGGTGGCTCCTTGCGGTTCTTGACTCTTGAAGACGGAGTTGGGTTTACGCTTCCTCAGGTGTCGTCGTCGAAGATCTGGTTCAAGCCCGCTGTTTGGTGATGAGCGACATGGATCCGGCGAAGGGGGGTGGTGGATCTCGGTGGAGAGGAGGTTTTCAAGGCGGAGGCGTGATATAGTTTCATGAACTTCTGGTTACTTCAGTAAGCTTTCTGTTTGAGGACGGCGGAGAGGCGGCGTGAACAAGGATCCCGGAGGCGGCTGACTACGGCAACGACTTATGTCGGATCTGCATGGGTCTTTCCTCTTGGGTTCTCTTCCCTTTCTTCCGGTTTTCACCTCTACCTTGCATAGTCCTTTGACGGTGAGGCGTTTTCAAATCAGTCGGTAGCAGCTCCGTTTGTTGGCCGAAATCTGGTCTTCTCATTGTGGTCTCTCTAGCGGCTGTGGCGGCTCGTCTATGGAGTTTGGAGCCCTAGAGTTTTCTCGGTTTTGGGACCTCTTTTGGGCTTGCTTTTTTCTTGGATCTGTTAATTAAGTCCATTTGAGTTTTAGTTGGGCTTTTATTATCAGCATATGTAAAAAAAAAATCATTAATGAAAACCTATGGAAACGGAAACGGAAGCGGATACGTGTATGAAAGCGCGTAGACGCGAGATTTTTAAAAAATTAGGAAGCGGGTACGTGTTGGAAGAGTATATTCATATGTATATATATATATATATTAAAATATAAGATTTTTTATTTAAAAAAGTTAGAACTAAAAATTGTACGATATAATTTAAATAAAGTATTTATTCATTTATAATAATTCTGAAATAATTTTATATTAAAACTGTGAAAATATACAAAAATTAAGTTTAAAAGAAATTATTATATTAATTAAAATATATAGTAAATTAATTTTGATTTACAAAATACTCGAATTTGGTTTACAAATAAAAATTGTTATACAAAATTAATCAAATTAAAAATTTATATATAACTAAACCTAAAAGATATTCCACAGTTCACAAATTTTAAAAATAACCAGATATTTTAAAACTTAAATCTAATCTAAATTTCATCTTAATTAACCCTAACCAAAACCTAATCTCCTCGCTAACTTCTCTGTTCCTCGCCGCAAGCCCCATGACGTCCACTCTGCTCACGACTGATGTTAGGAGTTTTCAAGGCTCCTAAGACAAATGTTGTATTATAGATGATTGTCGAACCAGTTCTGAGGGATATCAAAGCACCGAGAATGCAAGTACTCACTTAATCTAAGTGCAACCAATGATCTAGATGAGTTTTAAACTACTACTAATACTAGAAAGCAATTACAGAATGATACTTTCTTGACTAAGGGAAAAGGGAACTCATGGGCATAGGGATTAGATCTTGGGTGATCAAGTATCGAACTAAGGATGTCAAATGATCAATCAAACTATCGACCTTAAGCCTAGACACAATTCTAAGCAAGCTCTATGTCTAGATGAATGCTCATTTGCTAACATATCTCAAACATCAAATGTCTTTGGTTGAATAATGTGAAAGCAATCATTTCTAACAAGTCTATTAACTATCTTAGCACCTTTAACAACAAATGTCTTTGGCAAAGTATACTAAAAGCCTAGGAGAGTTGTCTCAGGCATTTCATCAAACACCTTTTGGGTGGGAAATGCCTATTGATCAACTTTTGAGTGGTCAACTCAGAAGATGCATTATGAATATTCTACTAGCAAGAAACAAGAATGATCTACACTAAAACATCCTAGAACTAACCTAATCACCCTTGATCTCCCTAACCCATGAATTCAAAAGGTGATTACTCACTAATCTCCATGATTCCTCTTAAACCCATATTGGATTTCAGATTAATCATGTAGAGGAATAGATAAGAAATCAACAAGAACACAAGATGAAAGCAATCTCAATCTCCAGAAGTTTTACTAGTTTTCCTCTACCAAAAGGGATCCTTTTTCTCCAATGGCTTACAAAAGTACTTAACTTAGGTTTAGGCAATGTAAAACAACAAAACAAATGACCAAAAGGCCCCTAAAATAACATAAAAATCGTCCAAGAAAAACACGCGGAGCGACCTACCAAGGTCGCTCCAGACGCGTCTCTTCGTGTCTCGCCCCGTCAAAACGCGAGTGACTTGAGCTGGTCGCTCTGGCTGGTCGCTCTGGCTGGAGCGACCTTGGTAGGTCACTCTGAGAGGTCGCTCTAGGACGCTCGAACAGGGTGGATATGTCTCTAGTAAATTGCTCGTAACTCCTTCATTACATCTTCAAATGACTTGAAACCACTTCCATTAGAAAGCTAACTCAATTTTCTGTGTCTCCACAAAATCTTAGCAACAGAAGATTTCTCTAAAGGCTTCATCCATGCTCATCTTTCACCCCCTTTTGGATCACAATGCTCCCAAACATCTCAAATCACTCCATGGCACACTCCAACACCTAATAAGGACAATGAATGCAAAATGTAACCTAGACATGGCTAAATCCTAATCTATATGATGAAAATGCTCATGGATGAATGGATAAAACAATGAAAATATGCAAGACATCACTCTCCCAAACTTGCTCTTTACTTGTCCTCAAGTGATCAATTCAAATTCATGGAAGAGAGACAAATAGCATAACCTCACTCTTTAGTCTACTCTAGCTTCTCAAGGCCTAGTGAAACTCATACCTCTACACAAGTTGTCGGATCATCAATTAACAAGCACCTTAACCAGCTCTCACATTAAATTAAGCACAATGCAAGCAAGTGAATTCTTGCAAATGGATAATTGATCCTAGTCATTTGGCTTGATGAACAAGGGTTGGTTTCATGAGAATGAAAGAAGGGTTTACAAAGCATTTTTTCTAGCTATCACTCAAAAACAGGAATCTGATCATTATGCAAAATCTATCTAAGAAAGGAAGCAACTGATGCATACATAGATTGGTTCTCATCCTTCTACCATTTTCTAAGTGACATCAAACTCCACAAATCTCCTTTTTCACCCGATAAACATTCTTGCTCTCTCTCTTTTTTCTTTTTCTTTTAACCACTAGGGACTCAATATCTTTCTCAACACTTAGCTCTAACTTTTCCTTATTCACTCTTTTTTTTTATAATTTTTTTTTTACAACACTTTTCTTATCTAGAGCTTTCTCTCATTAACCTCTCTTGTCCCTAGGGTCTTTCTATCTTCTGTTTCCTCTTTAGTCATATCCCTTTTTTTTTTTTTTCATTTCCCAAACCCAAGATAAAAGAACTTAGAGTACACAAACTCACCCACCATCCTAGATGCTAGCTCAAATGAGGTTCCTATTGCTAGCCAAAGATGAGAACAAACCTATGTCGCTCCCAATACTCTCAAGATTTTGCACATGACAAGCTATCAAGAAGAGGCCTCACTCAAGCAAATCAATGTTGGTCTCAAAGAATGGTAAGGGTTTAAGGGTATGGAGTGCCATTTGGGTTAACAAAAAGATAATGAATGGAATAAGATAACCCAAATGTGTATGAGATCCATGACTAAGTATGCAAATGCTCATATGCAAGAGAGATTAGATTCATTAAGTTCAGGTTCATTTGGAGCTGGTTTCAAGGCTATATAAATCTCACACAGCACAACAAGTTTCAAGCGGAGCTTTCAAGGCACAAAGCATACAAGTTTTCCAAGAGAAGTTTAAGCTATAAGGCAATCCCAATCATTGTTCCAAATGCAACCTGAATGCAATCCTATATGCCGTAGACTCAATCCTAAGGATGCAAATACAAGTTTTTTTTTTTTTTTTTTTTGCATTATGCATTGTATGTATAATGCAATGCATGAGACTCAAAATCATCAAAACAAACGTGATCAAATACTTGGTACCTCCCCCACACTTAAATCACACAGTCTCTGTGTGAGTGAGAGAGAGATACCCAAAAGACAACTAAAATGCAAAATATGAACTGGTATATACAAGGGAGTGTGGTGGGTTACCTTCTATGGGGAATGAGTAGAGGGAGATGCTCCCTCCTCATCGTCCTCAGGTGGTAACTCTTCAAGGTGCTCATCAGCAGGAGTGCCCATCTTTTCAATGTAGAAGGCTTGCCCGAACACAGTTGGTTTTCTCATTTTCCCCTTGATGTCAAAGTGGAGGATGGTCTCTTTACCCAAATGGAGATCAACCGTGCCTTCCTTCACATTAACAATAGCTCCTGCTGTAGCTAAGAATGACCTTCCTAGAATCAATGGGTCTTGAGGCTCCTCACCCATATCAAGCACCACAAAATCTGTAGGTATCTCATACCTGCCAATCTTCACAGGGAGGTCCTCTAAGATGCCCACAGGGTACTTCACTGAACGATCAGCTTACACCAGAGAGAGTCGACACTTCTTGTACTGAGTGAATCCAAGCTTCTTGTACTGAGTGAATCCAAGCTTCTTTGCAACAGACAAAGGCATCACGCTGACACTAGCTCCCAAATCGTAGAGACATTTCTCAAATACCATAGGTCCAAGAGCACAAGGTAGTGTGAAGCATCCTGAATCCTCTAACTTCTCTGGAACATCAAGCCTCTGGATGATGGCACTGCACTCATGGGTAAGAATCATCTTGCCTTCCATCTCCTTCTTCTTTGCAGCTACAACATCTTTCAGGAACCTGTTGTATTGAGGAATCAACATGAAAGCATCGATGATGGGCATTGCAACCTGAGCCTCACTCATTTGCTTCTCAAACAGAGCTTTGTACTTCTCTAGCAGCTGCCTCTTGATTCTACCAGGGAATGGAAGTTTGGGTTCATAGGGAGGAGGAACAAAAGAATTCTCACTTGCTGGAGCGACAACTTCACCATCTTTCACTGTTTTCTTCTCTTCCCCAACCTTTCCTTTACCTTTAGCTTCCATAATCTTCTCTAAAATATCATCATTGGTCTTCTCATCAACAATTACCACATCATCATCTAAGTTGATGGCCGCCTCCTCACTTAGTTTCTCAGCATCCCTGGTGAGGGTTGTAGGAGGTAACTGCTTACCACTCCTAAGGGTGATAGCTTTGGCCTCCTTGGGGTTTTGGTCAGATTTTCCAGGTAGAGATCCTTGCTGGCGATTCTGGTGAGTGTTCATGGAAGCAAACTGATTCTCTAAACTCTTGACTGTAGAAGCAAGATGTGAGAACTTGTTGTTGAGCTCATTGTAGCTCCCATCAATCTTGGAATGAAGGTTCTTCAACTCATAACCAACATGCTTCTCACTTCTAGTCTGAGACTCCAAGATTTGTTTCAGTAAGGTATCAGTGCTGCTCTCTTGAGGAGCAGAGGAACCAGACGAGGGGTTTTGCTGAGGCTGATAGTTGCCATGCTGGTTATTTCTAGGCGGATAACCACTCTGTTGGTTGTTGGGATAGGATTTCTGTTGGTAGTTGTTGTACTGAAAGTTGGGCTCTTTTTTGTACCAGCTACCATTGTTGTTGATGAAACACAGCTCTTCCTGACCTTCCAAACCCTCAACCTCATGGACAACAGGTGGTGTCTCTTGGCTTGGGTTACCAACAAAGTGCAGCTGCTCTTGGGTGGCTTTATCAGCAATGAGGATGTCTATCTTATCCTGTAGAGCTTTCAACTCCTTCCTCGTCTGCTTATCATCTGTTCGACTGCCTCTGTCGTGGTCTCCACTGTAGACTGCATCACTCTTTACCATGTTGTCAACCAGCTCCTCTGCATCTTCCTCAGTTCTCCCCAAGAAGAACCCATTGCTAGATGTATCCAGTCTGACCCTGTACTTAGGAAGAGCACCACGGTAGAATGTGCTCAGCAAGCTCTCCTTAGAGAAACCATGGTGTGGGAATTGAGCTTGATAGCCCTTGAATCTCTCCCAGGCTTCACTGAAGCCTTCCAAGTTCTTCTGTTGAAAGCTGGAAACCTCATTTCTCAGCTTAGCAGTTCTTGAAGTAGAGAAGAACTTCTCCAAGAATGCTTTCTTGCAGTCATCCCGAGTGGTGATAGAGTCGCTGGGTAGAGACTTCTCCCACTGACGTGCCTTATCCCCCAAAGAGAAAGGGAATAGCTTGAGCTTTAAGGTGTCTTCGGACACACCATTGGTTTTTGACAACCCACAGTAGCTGTCGAACTTGTCCAAGTGATCAAATGGGTCCTCTAGAGCCAAGCCATGATACTTGTTGTTCTCGATCACGTTGAGGAGTCCTGATTTGATCTCAAAGTTGTTGGTTGCCACGGCGGGTGCTCGTATTCCCAATCTATGACCATGAATGTTGGGGCGGTCATAAGTGCCAATGGGTCAAGCTGCTCGCTGTGGTGGAACGTTGTTAGCTCCATTGGCGTTCGCATCATTTTGAGGTATGTCCCTCACATCAGTATCCAATCTCTGCAAGTGAGCCTGCTGCTCTTCTAGCTCTAGCACACTCTCTCTCTAAAGCTCTGATGTCTGCAACTCTTGGAACTAGGTTTGATGGACCCCTGCTCCTCAAGTTCATACACCTGAAAGTTAAAGGGAGGTGAAGAAGGAGAATCAGTAACAAAAGAAAATAAAAATGACCTAATCTCAAGCAAGTGACTAAATCTCAATGTTAAAATCAACTCAGAATTTGGCAACGGCGCCAATTTGATGTTAGGAGTTTTCAAGGCTCCTAAGACAAATGTTGTAGTATAGATGATTGTCGAACCAGTTCTGAGGGATATCAAAGCACCGAGAATGCAAGTACTCACTTAATCTAAGTGCAACCAATGATCTAGGTGGGTTTTAAACTACTACTAATACTAGAAAGAAATTACAGAATGATACTTTCTTGACTAAGGGAAAAGGGAACTCATGGGCATAGGGATTAGATCTTGGGTGATCAAGTATCGAACTAAGGATGTCAAATGATCAATCAAACTATCGACCTTAAGCCTAGACACAATTCTAAGCAAGCTCTATGTCTAGATGAATGCTCATTTGCTAACATATCTCAAACATCAAATGTCTTTGGTTGAATAATGTGAAAGCAATCATTTCTAACAAGTCTATTAGCTATCTTAGCACCTTTAACAACAAATGTCTTTGGCAAAGTATACTAAAAGCCTAGGAGAGTTGTCTCAGGCATTTCATCAAACACCTTTTGGGTGGGAAATGCCTATTGATCAACTTTTGAGTGGCCAACTCAGAAGATGCATTATGAATACTCTACTAGCAAGGAACAAGAATGATCTACACTAAAACATCCTAGAACTAACCTAATCACCCTTGATCTCCCTAACCCATGAATTCAAAAGGTGATTACTCACTAATCTCCATGATTCCTCTTAAACCCATATTGGATTTCAGATTAATCATGTAAAGGAATAGATAAGAAATCAACAAGAACACAAGATGAAAACAATCTCAATCTCCAGAAGTTTTACTAGTTTTTCTCTACCAAAAGGGATCCTTTTTCTCCAATGGCTTACAAAAGTACTTAACTTAGGTTTAGGCAATGTAAAACAACAAAACAAATGACCAAAAGGCCCCTAAAATAACATAAAAATCGTCCAAGAAAAACACGCGGAGCGACTTACCAAGGTCGCTCCAGACGCGTCTCTTTGTGTCTCGCCCCGTCAAAACGCGAGTGACTTGAGCTGGTCGCTCAGGCTGGTCGCTCTGGCTGGAGCGACTTGAGATAGTCGCTCTGGGCTGGTCGCTCTGGCCGGGAGCGACCTTGGTAGGTCGCTCTGAGAGGTCGCTCTAGGACGCTCGAACAGGGTGGATATGTCTCTAGTAAATTGCTCGTAACTCCTTCATTACATCTTCAAATGACTTGAAACCACTTCCATTAGAAAGCTAACTCAATTTTCTGTGTCTCCACAAAATCTTAGCAACAGGAGATTTCTCTAAAGGCTCCATCCATGCTTATCTTTCACCCCCTTTTGGATCACAATGCTCCCAAACATCTCAAATCACTCCATGGCACACTCCAACACCTAATAAGGACAATGAATGCAAAATGCAACCTAGACATGGCTAAATCCTAATCTATATGATGAAAATGCTCATGGATGAATGGATAAAACAATGAAAATATGCAAGACATCAGCGACCACCAGATTCTCTGTCGCCTCTTCGCCGCAATCCCCTGACCACCAGATTTCTCTTCCCCTGTCTTCTCTTTCTCAGCGGAGAGAAGCTTGGGCCACCGCCGTCACCCTTTTCCTCTATCTCCTCTGGTGCTCCACCTTGCCACTAGCGCTCCGTCTTCCACCTTGCCACTGACGCTGCTATGCCATCTCTGTTTATCATTCGTCATCTCTGAATCTCTTGAATATAAAGGATCTGGAAAGACGAGATCTATTTCTCTGCTACAAAATCTCAAAAAAAAAAACAAATCTAACAGGAATCAAAGCCACAGAACTCACGGAAGCTTTGAGAGAAATAGATCAGGGGAAGCGTCAGCAGCACAGAGATGCTGATACCGTCAGAAAGGTTTGTTTGTGTGGCGGTCTAGGGTTCTTTTTGACTCTTGGTATGCTCGCTGTTGTGGATGACAAAGCTTCGAGGAGGATGAACCAGAGGATAAGACAAGTGTGGAGAATTGACTCTAGTAAAGGAGAAGAAAAAACTTTGTGAATTTAGTATAGCAAGAGAGAGTTGAGAAAGAAAAAATGTATCGTAAGAAAGAAGATTGAACTTAGGCCACAAGATCAAAACAATCAATGGCCACAAATTGTAATCCTATTTTTGATAAATTGGCCAATAAAGAGAAAAGACAACGATTGAGTAAAATTGATTTGTAACCATTAGATTAAAAGTGAAAATTAATCAATCAAAAACTGTTTTTATTTAATAGTTATTTTAGAAATTACAATTTTATTGTTAACTAATTTTATTTATATAAAAATTAAATTATCATTTACATTTATAAAGTTCATGATATATAACATTAACAAAGTGACTATATTTCATTTTTTATCTAAAAAAATCCATACAAATACATTTATATAAAGTATATATGTAAATAATTTTAAGATTTATATATAATTAGTGTAAATTTCATATGTAAATAAATTTAAGATTTTATGATTTATAATTTTAAAATTGATGCATTAAATTTTAAAAAAAAATTATTTAGAAACTATATTTAAAGTTTGGAATTTAGAATAAAGGTTTAAGGTATAGGGTTTGAGGATTAAGAGTTTGGAGGTATTGAATTTAAGATTTGAGATTAATTTTTTTTTAAAGATTGATTTTTCAGTTTATATTTAAGATTTGGATCTAAATTTAAGTTTTGATGTTAAAATATTAGAGTTAAGTTTTGTATTTAGAGTTTAGGGTTTAAAAACGTGTTTAAGGTTTAGGGGTTCGAAAGGCAAACATAACATTTTATTATGTTTTGCTATTAAATTCTAAGTTTTCGTAGCGTTTCTAAATATACCACTCTATCATAGCGTTTCCGAAAATACAAACGTTATGTTAAAACTAGAGGTATATCAACCATAGCACAATTGAAAAAAACGCTATGCTGTCGTGCTATTAAAACACATTTTTGTAGTGTCATATTCCAATATGTTCTGGTGGACTGTCGGTTAGTGTTTTTGGCGATGGTTTTTCTTTTTCTATTGAAGACGTGTGTCGTTCATGCTGGACGCATCTAGAGGTATATCAACCATAGTACAATTGAAAAAAACTCTATGCTGCTGTGCTATTAAAACACATTTTTTGTAGTGTCATATTCCAATATGTTTGGTGGACTGTCGGCTAGTGTTTTTGGCGATGGTTTTTTTTTTCTATTGAAGACGTGTGTCGTTCATGCTCGACGCATGTCCCTCCCTCCTTTCCTATGGGTTCAACACGTGGTAGAACCGATGTGGCGATGACCGTTTATCCTTGGGCTCTTTTGTAGTCTGGACTCTTTTTGGACTTCTTTGGATGTTTTATGCCTTCGGGCTTTTGTGCAAATTTGGGCATTTCGAATAAAATTTAAGATGACAAAAGAAACTTACACTGAAAAGTTTTAAACCAGTGAGAAATCTTCATGCGAGATAAGATAGATTGGCAATAGATCACGAACAACTTCCAATGTTACTGCAGTGATTATTGGTTCGACTATGGCTTTAAAAATTTAATTATAAATAAATCGGTTGTATCTGTAAAGTTGTTACTGTATACTTTTTCTGCAAAAACTTTTGCTGTAATTAAATTTGTTGTAACTGTAAGTTGTAGGCTGTAGATATTTTAAAATAAAATATATGAAATATGTGTTGTATATATAAAACTATTATTTTATATCAATTAAAATAATTTATATTAATATTTTTAATAAATTATCAAAATTTATTGTAATTTAAAATGTGATATGTAAATAATATTTATATTATTTAAATATCTTAATAATTTAAAAACACTTAAATTCAAAATTAAAATATTTATAAAAGTTTTTATTATGATTATATAATTTATTTGATATTATAGATATGTTATTTTCATTTACATATTCTACGGCCTATAAAAAGAAGATGTATGGTTTTTGCCTAAAATACATAAGAAAAAGTTTTGCTTTATTTTTTTTTTGTAGCTTTAAAAATAAAGCTAAAGCATGATTGGTAAAACTAAATAAAAACTTGATGTAGGCTTTAATTTTTAAAAGTAAAGCTATAACATGATTGGTAAAATTTAGTGATTTAAAAATAAATAAAGCTAAAGCAGTAAGATAAAGCCCAACCAATCACCCCCTATGTTGACTCTATAATAGGCCTGAGAATATGAGTCTTTACCCGTGGGGCCCGGCCCGTTTGACCCACCGCGGGACAGGTGCGGGTCGAACAATTTGGAAAAAACGATTTGCGGGTGCGGGTTATGAGCATTTTATGCGGGGCGGATGCGGGTTGGTGGATTTTAAAACGCGGGTACCCGCCAACCCGTAATTTGTTGTTTTTAAAAACCTTTTTTTTTAAAGATATTTTTTTTTGTAAATGTATATTTTTAAAAGAAAATACGAGAATTTTTTAAAATAATAATCAAAATATTTTAAAATATTTAAAATTTTAATTATAAATATATTATTTATATTATATTTTACAAATATTAAATTAAATAAATATTTTTTAAAATAAAAATATAACCTGCGGGTCCCGCTGGTTACCCGCAAAAATAAACGGAGCGGGTGCAGGTACAAATTTATTTGTTCGCAGTTTGTGCGGATCAGATTTTTTGACAAAAAAAAATTGTAACCCGTGGGTTAGCGGATCAGCGGGGCGGATTTGACCTGCAACCCAGCCCTACTCTTCAAGTGGGAATTTACATTTGTTGGTTGTCACAGAAATCATCTGCCTCGTTGTAAATGATGATCTTATCTTCAACCGCAACTCGTTGCTATCTTTTATTGTAAATGTTATCCTATTGGCTATTGCTATCTTTTATTGTTGATACACATCAAGGTTGCCGTTGTGAATCGCTTCTTTTCTTTTGTTGAAAAAATGTGGCAGAAAATGCAAAAAGTATTATATTTCGAAAATATACAAATATTCAGATACTGCAACGATGGAAATGTTTCATTATGGAATTAACTCCGAATATGAATTGAATTACAAGAAGGATAATCATAATGATATTTGGGGATAAGATCAAGTGTAAGTTAAACGTCCAAACCCTAAATAATTATAGATTGTTTTCCTTTCCTGTTTAGATAAGAAAACGCATATTACACTTTCAGTTGTTCAACTTTTTGACATTGCTACTTCTGGTCGATTTTAATTGGATTTTATATATAAACACAGACGCAACATCCGTTTTATCCATCTTCTCGAATTGCGAGAGCGTTGACGTAAGTAACCTTGGCATTACATTTTTAAGAAGAAAAAAGCTTTTTAAAATCTGGAAATTAAATTTCGGTTGTTAATTATCTTATGAGCTAGAGGACAAAATCGCAAAAGCCCCCATTAAAGCTGGAGATTTAGTTTGAGTTCTTAGAATCAGTCTTCTCCTCTCAGAGATCGCCGGTGAGATATCTTTATTGCGTCGAAGAAAATGAGGATTGACGATAACGAAGGCGTCTCCGCGTCCAGCAAGCACCTAGTCTTCGCTTACTACGTCACTGGACACGGCTTCGGCCACGCCACCCGAGTCGTTGAGGTTCCTTCTCTCTCTCTCTCTCTCTGGATCGTCCTGTGTATTCTTCCATCTTCCGTTTGATCGTGGCTAATTTGTGGCATTTCAGGTCGTCCGTCACTTGATCGCGGCGGGGCACGATGTTCATGTCGTCACCGGCGCGCCTGATTTCGTCTTCACGTCCGAGATTCAGTCCCCTAGGCTAAAGATTCGAAAGGTTTGTGTCGATCATTTACTTTTGCTTAGTCTTTCAATGGTTACTGGAAACATAAGGATTGATTTCTTATGATGCTGTTTATTGCGATGTTAGGTTCTTTTGGACTGTGGAGCTGTGCAAGCTGATGCTTTGACTGTTGATCGTCTTGCTTCGTTAGAGAAGGTTTTACTCATTATCATCACTTGTATAAGATTCTTATCTTGATTGCATTTTCGGTTTGTGAGCTTTACTCTGGTGTGATGATGGTCTTCCACAGTATGTCGAAACAGCTGTGGTTCCTCGAGCTGAGATCTTGAAAACTGAAGTGGAGTGGCTTCATTCTATCAAAGCCGATTTCGTGGTAATTAACTTTTGTTTTCATACAATTTCTCGGCCCATCGTTAACGTATCTGGACTTTTGCTTTCTAAATCATCACCTAGAGAAATTTTTCACGTTTGTTAAACACAGGTGTCTGATGTTGTCCCCGTAGCGTGCCGTGCAGCGGCTGATGCTGGGATACGTTCTGTCTGTGTCACCAATTTCAGGTGACATTTTTTTTGATATTCTACTATCAGTTTTGGTGTGTCTTGTTTGGCCTGAGGTCTTTGCCGGGTTGTAGCCCACGTTCTCAGCCTAGCTTTTGTTATCAGTTCAACTCCCCTGGTTTAGAAGAAAATGTTTATAGTGAAACTATAGTTGCGATTTGATTTTGAATTTTGTTTCTTGTAGTTGGGACTTTATCTATGCTGAGTACGTGATGGCTGCTGGATATCACCATCGCTCCATCGTTTGGCAGGTTGAATTTGTTTTTGTTAGCTTGTAAGATGTGGTCAGTACTCAATATTTTGGAGTTAATACTTTTCTTCCCTAACATAGATAGCTGAAGATTATTCTCATTGCGAGTTCCTAATACGCCTCCCAGGGTATTGTCCAAGTATGCAACATTTCTAAACTTCAATTTGTTCCTTTTTGTTTTAAAAATATTTTCTTTCATTTCTTCCAACTGTATTCTGCTTTACTGCCTTACCTCTGTTTCCTTGTTATTTCCCAGTGCCTGCTTTTCGCGATGTAATCGATGTACCATTAGTAGTGAGGAGACTTCATAAATCTCGCAAGGAGGTCCGTCAACAAACATTTCATTGATCTTATCATATTCGGAAAAATAATCCAAATAACATCTATTGCCACTTTTTGATCAGGTGAGGAAAGAACTCGGGATTGCTGAAGATGTGAATGTTGTTATACTCAATTTTGGTGGACAGGTCTGGCTGTTCTTCCATTTGACAGTTTCATCCTCTCTGGTTTCATGTTTAATGTGTTCTACATATTGATCACGTTTGCGTAATGAATATTTTGTAGTACTGAAAATATCAAATCCTCATTTGTAGCTATGTTGTATTTTTCTCATTTGCAGCCCTCGGGGTGGAATTTGAAGGAAGCATCACTACCGACCGGGTGGCTGTGTTTGGTATCTCTTAACATTCACTCTGCGTCTGTTTATGTATACTCCCAAGTTGGATTTTATGCTGTGGTTTAAACTTATCATTATGTTTTCAGGTTTGTGGCGCATCTGAGACCCAAGAGCTTCCACCAAATTTTGTAAAGCTTGCTAAGGATGCTTATACGCCTGATATTATAGCTGCATCTGACTGTATGCTTGGTCAGTATGTAACCTGATCAAGATATAATCAATAAGATTAGATGGTTATGGGTGTTTATATAGTAGATGTTTCCATGGTTTCAGGGAAAATTGGTTATGGCACCGTCAGTGAAGCTCTTTCGTACAAGATACCGTTTGTCTTTGTGCGCAGAGATTATTTCAATGAAGAACCATTTCTCAGAAATATGCTTGAGGTTCAACCAATTCCTCTTTTCATTCCGACTGTCTTTTCCTTATTAAACTCAGTTCGTACACTTTAAATATTTGGACTGTATGCTCACATTTTCTAGTCACGTTCTTGGGCAGTTTTATCAATGTGGTGTTGAGATGATCAGGAGAGATCTATTAATGGGCCAATGGAAGCCATATCTTGAACGTGCAGTTAGCTTGAAACCTTGCTACGAGGGTGGCATCAATGGTGGGGAGGTAAATGCTCCATCGTGTTTTCACGTATCTCTTAAGCTGGAACATTTTGAGAATTGATGAAGCCCTCTCCTGAATTTTATACGGCCTGTAATTTCACTTTCTTTTTTTTCTGCACACTGGCGCAATGATAGGTAGCTGCGCACATCTTACAGGAGACGGCCATTGGAAGACATTGTGCTTCCGATAAGGTAAAGTTTGTAACAAAATTTTTAATTTAAATTATCAAAAATATTATTTGGTTCCAGAATATTGTGCCATGAAAAGTATCTTGTGCGTGGGATCCTTTGATATCATAGCAGCAGAATCATTTTTGAAGAAAGTTATGTTGAGGTTTTCAGTTGGGTCTTTTGTGTGTTACAGTTTAGTGGTGCAAGAAGATTACGTGATGCAATAATCCTGGGATATCAGCTACAGAGGGTCCCTGGAAGGGACATTGCGATTCCGGAGTGGTATTCAAGGGCTGAAAATGAACTAGGTCAATCTGCTGGATCATCACCCACGTTTCAAGTGAACGAGAACAACTCATTGGTGGAGTCGTACGTATTGTTTTTGTGTAGCTATTTTCAAATTTTCCTTTCTTTTTAATTTTCTTCATCCCGTCACTTATCTTGCAGCTGTAGCGATGATTTTGATATCCTTCAAGGCGACGTTCAAGGTCTTTCAGATACATGGACATTCCTTAAGAGTTTAGCCAAGCTAGATGCTATCCATGATTCTGAAAAGGGTATGGAGAAGAAAACCATGCGTGAGCGAAAAGCTGCTGGTGGGCTTTTCAATTGGGAGGTAGCTTTTTTTTTTCCCTAACTTACTTGTAGCTCTAGAGAGCATTCTACTAAGAGTTAAAACAAAAATTAATGGCCGGAGGTCATCTCTAATGCCTTGCGAAAATCAACTTGCAATTTCCAAACCAAAGGTTTTAATTGGTGCGATCATCTTTCGTAATAAACCTTTTTGCTTTTGCAGGATGAAATCTTTGTTGCCAGAGCACCTGGAAGGTTAGATGTGATGGGTGGAATTGCTGACTATTCAGGAAGCCTTGTCTTGCAGGTCACTTGTGTCTGATTTTTATTTTCGTTTGGCATCTACCGTCGAAGGACTAAAGTTTCAGTAGTTTAACTTATTGACCAATTCTTTAAGTCCCTATCTCAAAAAACATCACTCTGTCTTGTGTAGTATGTCGTAATTGCGAAAATCCAATAAGTTCCTCCTTGCCAGAGTATCTTCTATTTTGATTGACCTCAACATTTTTCTTATTTATGTTCCCACAACTTCAGATGCCAATAAGGGAAGCTTGTCATGTAGCTCTTCAAAGAAACCATCCCGGAAAACATAGACTGTGGAAACATGCGCAAGCCCGACAGCAAGCTAAGGGACAAGTAGCAACACCGGTTCTCCAAATTGTAAGTAAGAGTATTTGATGGAACATTTTTATATGGACACCACGGACTTTCTTTTACAATAACTGCATTGTCCTAGCTAGCTTAAGCTTTGCTCTATGGTCCTGCTGAGACTTCCTTGCATATTTGTGTTTTAGGTCTCATATGGGTCTGAGATCAGCAATCGTGCCCCTACCTTTGATATGGATTTGTCTGATTTCATGGATGGAGATAAACCAATTTCTTATGAAAAAGCGAGGAAGTTCTTTGCTCAGGATCCTGCACAGAAGTGAGTCTTTCCTCTGTTATTTGAAGTACTTCTTTTAGTTTTCTCCGTTAACAAGGTAATAATATCTTCCAGGTGGGCAGCATATGTTGCTGGGACGATTTTGGTATTGATGACAGAACTTGGCGTCCGTTTTGAGGATAGCCTCAGCTTTCTGGTGCGTTATTTTTTTTCTCATCCTTTTAGAACTTATCATTCACTACTGCAGAATCCCTCCTGATTTATCTTTGTTTCTTTGCCGTTTTCAAATTTGCATGTACTATATCTGTTGGTAAATGTTTTTTGCCATGATCCTTTTTCTGCACACACTTTAATTTAACATGTTCTATGAGTAAAGTCATGAAAGCTGTAAAGAACGTTTTCGAGATTTCAAGAGTTGGAATAAGAAATTTTAGGATAAGAAGTTAACAGTCCTGGGTTTGATATTCCCTTAAGGGAGCCACTTTATGACGTCTCTCAGTTATAACTCTGGCAGACTATGATCTTTCTGGTACTAGTACAGTCTTTTTGAGTTTCTTAAAAAGCTTCAGACTTTCAGACATGTCTATTATTTTGTTCTTGGTGTTATGCATATATAACGAACGTCAAAGCTAACTGATTCTTTGTTTTCTTAGGTTTCTTCTGCCGTGCCTGAAGGTAAAGGTGTATCTTCATCTGCTGCGGTGGAGGTGGCGAGTATGTCCGCAGTAGCTGCTGCGCATGGTATTCTCTTTAACATATCGTCATAAATGAGAGTCATATTATCACGAACGTAGGTGAAAAATCTAGCGTCATCTGAGATAGCTAAGTATACCAAACAGAAACACGGAAATTTTGATTATATGCATCTTTAGTTCTGCCTGTGTTTCAGAAGAAGAAAAATGCATCTTTAGTTTTGCCTATTCCAACAGTTGTTTCATTACATGTGCAGGATTGAGTATCAACCCCCGAGATCTTGCTATACTCTGCCAAAAGGTTTCATGTTCAGCATTATAGTAACTCCTTTCTCGACTCTGTGCAATGTTTGTGTTTTCTAATTCTCTTCTGTTGCCTGCTAGGTGGAGAATCATATTGTTGGAGCTCCATGTGGTGTTATGGATCAGATGACTTCGTCCTGTGGGGAAGCCAACAAACTGTTGGCCATGATCTGCCAAGTAGGTGTTACAAACGCATACGTTATAAGTAAAAGATCACCATGTTTTGTAGGACATATGAAATCTCCATTTCTTTCTGGCCATGATCTGCCAAGTAGATCTTAGTTGATTTCGATCTTAGTTGATTTCTATCTACTCTTGTTTCTAACTTATTAAATAAAATATGTAGCCTGCAGAAGTAATTGGACTTGTTGAGATTCCCAACCATGTCCGATTTTGGGGAATCGACTCTGGAATTCGACACAGGTAGATGATCTTTCTCTGCCAGTGTCTTCTCTTTTCTCCTCTCAATTGCTATGCCTATAAAAGGCCTCACGCTTAATATCCTCTAAATTATCTAGACACAACAATGTCATTTTTCTTCGTTTACTCAAAAGATTGCAGAGTCACTTGAGCTTTTATATATCATTGCTCAACGCACTTTTATCTTGTAGCGTTGGAGGTGCAGACTATGGGTCAGTCAGAGTTGGTGCCTACATGGGGAGAAAGATGATAAAGTCAATGGCGTCTTCGATTCTGTCTCAATCAGTGTCGAATGGTAATGGAGGTAACCCGGAAGAACTAGAGGATGAAGGTATTGAGCTGCTTGAGACCGAAGCTTCACTAGATTACCTGTGCAATTTGTCACCTCACAGGTGTGTACACAAGGGGTTGAAACTACCCATGTTCTCAACTTGCTAAAGATTTCGAACCATTTCGTAATACTCATAGCTCTGATTGTGTTGCAGGTATGAAGCCCGTTATGCTGATAAGCTTCCAGATTTCATGCTGGGTCAGACATTCATTGATGAATACTCGGATCATGACGATCCGGTCACAGTGATTGATCAAAAACGTTCGTACAGTGTTAAAGCTCCTGCCAGACACCCTATATACGAAAACTTCCGGGTTAAGGTCCGTCTTTTGATATTTAAGAGTATACACATGTAACAACAAAACATAAAATCTTCTTCTGCTTTTTTAATCCTTTTTCTGGCTGTTTCATATCATGTGCTGCATCTTGTGTAGACTTTTAAAGCTCTTTTGACTTCTGCAACATCAGATGAGCAACTTACCGCTCTTGGAGGACTTCTTTATCAGGTATTACATCAAACTATAGATTATGTTATATAAGATAAGGGAATTAATATCTTAATGTTTTTTTTGTGTGTTTATCCTTGTTTGGTCTCAGTGTCACTATAGCTACAGCGCGTGCGGACTAGGATCGGACGGAACCAACAGGCTGGTCCAGTTAGTACAAGGGATGCAGCACAACAAGTCTACAACAGATGATGGAACTTTGTATGGAGCCAAAATCACTGGCGGTGGGTCCGGTGGGACAGTCTGCGTCATAGGGCGTAACTCATTGCGCAGCAGCCAACAAATTCTGGAAGTAAACACTCTTTGATTCATTATTGATATAATACTTAGAGTAAGCCCTTGTGTATTAATGGGTTGGTGGTGAAATGAAATTGTTTCAGATTCAGCAAAGGTACAAAGCTGCGACAGGGTATTTGCCGCTCATATTTGAAGGTTCCTCACCTGGAGCTGGGAAGTTCGGTTACCTCCGGATCCGACGCCGTATCTCTCTCTGATTTCCCCATTCAGCCTCTCTCTCCCTAATTTGGTAGACACTTTATTATTATTTGTTTGTCATCCATATGTTACGTTTCTTAAAATCATACCCTTAAAGAGTCTAAAAAATAAAATAAATTATGTGCTTCTTTTCAAAGTTAGTAAATGATGCTTGTGTATACACTGCAACGTTATTTCTAAACAAATATATGATGCAAAAGATGTTGTTCAAAAAAAAAAAGTAGTTGTTCAAAAATATATAAATGATGCAAAAGAAAACATTTACTCTTCGGTTTACCGAGTTAATGTGTGTGCGCAAATATGGAAGTAGTAAATACGCTGAGAACAAGTTGGTGAGGTGGCAGTTGGTGGGTTATAGAGAACTAGTATACTATCCCGTACGAAAAAAATGATTAGTTTTTTATGTTAAAAGTAATATGATTTATAGCAAAATTGATTGTGGGATGCTAATTGTCCATGTATTCTATTGCAATATTTGTATATCATACTTCAGTTCTATTAGAATTAGGAGAGTTAGAACGAATTTAATTTAGGTAGAGTTTGTTCATTTTAAAAATAACAGATTTGTTAAATTTATAAAGAGTATTAAAATGTTTTTTTATATTTAAAAAGTCAATGAAACTATTTTATTATAATGATTTTAAAATCTTTGAAGAAGTATGCAATTTTTTTTTAAAAAAAAATTATAATTTAAATTGTTAAGAATTATATTTTCAATAACATTAGATTTTGATAAAATTGAAGAACCATTCTATAATTTTAAAGATAATAAAATTATTGATATAATTTGAAAACTAATTCTATATTTTTCACTGTAAATGTTACATATTATATCTATAAATATATGTACATATTAAATTATAGCCACTGTAAATTTTACATATTTTTCACTTTAAAACTATTTGTGAAATTATATGTAAGACTATAACCGGTTCGGTTATATATTTCCTTAATTCTTTTTTTTCAAATCAAATTCTATTTCACTGAATCTTGAATTCCATCTGTTTTCTATATAATAAATCAAGAAAATTTGAGTTTCATCTATTTAAATAGATTTTTAGATATCATAATTTTGAAATGTAAAATGTGTTTACCTTTTTCCATATAGTGTTTGACACTGGGAATGGCTTCATGATTTTGGTAGTAATGCTCTGATCTTTCACGTTGTTGTGAAATATTAAGGCTAAAAGTGTACTTTGATAAAATCTTCAACTTGAATTATGTCGAAGAAATCATGGAAAATTGACTTCTAAAAAAAAAGAATGAATTTTTAAAAAGATCTTTGTCACACTTAAACCAAACTAAAACAACAAAGAAGCTGAAACTATTGAGAAAAAAAAAAGAAAAACAATAAATATAGGAGATGGAGCAGTTTCCGTAGGGAGTTAGAATTTTTTTTTTTCTTTTGAATGTGTCGAACAGTAGAAGCGGTTGTTTGAGAAAAAATAAGATTTTTTTGGTAACTTTAGATTTTTTTAGATACATAATTATTTGAAACAATTTTTTAAAAAAAAAATTTTAATACAATGACACATGTCAAAATTTTGTTGGCTAGGTGACTTGTGCTTTAGTATATAAGTAATGGGTGAAGGATTGATTGCTACCATATCACATGGTTACTCTTGCACGGTTCCCAATGAATTTTTTTCTTTCAATTTTTTGCTCATAATATTACATACTCATTCATGCCTACCACTTTTTCTTTGCCTTTCTAAAATCATTTTTCTAAATGATGATAGTATCCTTGTTATCTCTATACATCAAATGTTAAAGCTCGTTAACACAATTTTTGTACACCGGTTTGAGCTTCGTATCTGACCAAATATATGGTGTTCAAAAATAAAATAAAAATTCTGACCAATTATATTACAAAATCGAAACTGAGTCTCTTTAGAAAAATAGGAAAAGAAGAAGAAGAGAGCAGAGATCCGGACAATATGAAAAGGCACTTGTACTAATAAACGAGTTACCGACATGATTCACGTGCTCAGTTCTATTCTTACGCGTTCTCAATGGATCCTATGAGTTTTTTTTTCAACCAACCGTCCTTACTCTTCCCACTTGTCTTTTCTACATCCAACCTTGTTCATCAACGTATGCAAAATGCAATTGGATTTTAGCTGATAAAACCACACCGTCCAAATAATAACAATCATTTTGAGCTGGGTCTTCTTCTAAATTAATGTTGGGGTCAAAAACGGTTACGACGAAGTTAACATTCAAAACGTCCGAAGAAGAAAATGAGAACTTTCTTCGACAAATACTTTTTCGAAATAGATTCTTCCTTACGAAAAATTTTGCGGAGGAAACAGGAGACATCAGACAAGAGCTCGAAAAAGGTCGCCACGCAACGATCGAACGCGTGTCCCGCTCGGTCGCTACGTAACGACCGAGCTCGAGCCAAGTGGAGATTCTCCGAACCACTCATGCACTACAAGAAAACAGCGGCATACTGAGGGAAAAAGTCGTCGGTATGTCGTCGGAATAACGCTATTCCGACGACATACCGACGACAAAAGTCCTCGGAAATAACTCGTCGGAAATTCATTTTTCCTCGGAAATCCCTCGAAAATTTCCGACGGAATTCCGAGGAACTGAATTTCCGAAGAAACTCCGAGGACCACTAGATCGTCGGAAAGTTCCTCGGAATATACCGAGGGAGGATTTCCTCGGTATATTCAGAGGAAATTTCCGATGGTCCAATCCTCGGAAGTTCCGACGAAATATTCCTCGGAATTTGCATCGGGAATTTCCGAGGAACGTGGCCCTCGGAAATTTCCGAGGAACGTAGCCCCTCGGAAAATTCCGAGGAACATTCCCGCGGATTTTTTTTTTAAAATTCTGACGACTTATTCCGAGGAAAAGGTCGTCGGAAATTTCCGAGGGTGCTTTTCCTCGGAATTTCGAAAAAATTATTTTTTTAAAAAAATTAAAATTTGTGAAATTTAAATTCGAAAATATAAAATTAAAATTAAAACTAAAAACATATTAGAAAATTCAAAGTTCTACAAATAAAAATAAAACATTCCGAGTTTTTGGTTAAAAAAAAAAAACTACGTGTCTTGAATGTTCGGAAACACCTCGTTTGGGTACATCCTCTTCATCATCTCCATCATCTGCTCTTTCAGCCTCTTCTGTGTCTCATAGCCCGCCTGTTGAGCTGCCATCTGGGTCTCCAATGCAGATATCCGATCATCCTTGTCCTTCAGCTGAGCCGTAAGAACATCTGGATCAACATATGGCGGTGGTGCAGAAGAAGGAGCAGCCGACCAGGAGCGACGACCCAAACCGACCAAACGTCTCTTCTTCTTTGGAACCGACTGAAATATAAATAGCCAAATTTAAATAATATAAATTGATAATAAAATAAAAATCAAGAAATAAATAAATTGAACTTAAAAAAAAAAGAACTTACCGATTCAACGATTTCGTTGATTCGAAACCGAGACAAGTTGGTCGAAGCCGTCGAAGCGTCATCCTCGGTTTGAAGCTGAAACACTTCGTCTACCACCTGAGTTTGGACCAGGTCGACCACGTCCCTCACAAGACCGTCATCAATCTGGCCGGTCTTCTTGTTGGTATACGCCATCTTCATTAGGGCGAGATCATCAACTGGCTCGCCATCATTTTCTTCCGCCTTGAAAAAAAACATAAATTAAAGAAACATTAGAAATTAGAAGAAATGCACAATAAATTAAAATTCTGAAACTCAAATAATTGAAAAAAAAGCGGTTGAACTTACCATGCGATCTCCCAGAGTGGCAATAGATTGAGCACCCAAGTTATGCTTGTAGATGTCCTTCCCTTTACGGTCGCTCCTGCGGTTGGTGGAGTTGGTGGAAGAAGTTTCTTTCGTCTCTTCCTTATCCCAATGCGCACACAACTCCTTCCAAACCGTGTCGTTCATCGACTTTGGGACCATTTAATTAAAAAAAAAAGAAAATAGTTTAATAAATTAAAAAATTGTTTAATAAATTAAATCGAACCTTATTGATTTCTCACTTCTTCTTCCACTCGTGGATCTGCTTCCCATAGTTGTCCATAACTTTATGGACGAAGTGGTGATAGATAAAGAGCGTCTCATCGGAATTCCAGTTGAACTCTTGGTGAAAAAAAAAAAAATTAGTAGAAAATTTATATTAAAGATTAAAAATATAAGTAAAAAAATTAGAATACTTACCGCAAACTGACGAAACCACAGATGCTGCTTGTCGGTAGGGAAGTGGGTGAAAGTCGGATGTCCCCTGTCGAGGGCTGAGTACATCATACGGTTGATCCATGCGCTGATCCCGTTCCCGGATCGGTTGAACCTAAGAAAAAGAATAAACGGTTAATAATGAATCCAAATTTAAAGAAAAAAAAAATATGTTTAATTACCATGTTTGACCCCGTCCATGTGGATACGGAGTGAGATAGGGAAGATGGTCACGACCGGGCTGTTGAACCAACTCCGCAACACTCATCACTCCCGGAGGACCCGGAGGAGCAGGAGCGGATGCAGCAGCGGGAGCGAGAGGAGCAGGAGAGGCTGCAGCAGAGGGAGATGTATGGTAGGAGCTGTGGGACGAAGGAGAATCCTGAAAATGGCTGGAATCCCGAGACTGGCTCCCCGTACCACCACGACCACGACGCTGTCGAGGCCGGGTCTCATCATCATGAGAACTGTAAATTAAAAAAAAAATATTTGATAAATATATAAATATATAATTATTATTTTTTAAAAAAAAAATCCCAAATAATAGTTTTTAATCACAAAAAAAGATTTATAGATATTAAAAATGTTTAATAAATATATAAAAATAGTTCTAATAAACAAAAAATAGTTTTAATAAATAAAAAATAGTTTAATAATTACAAAAATAGTTTTAATAATATTAAAAATGTTTAATAAATATATAAATTTATATAATATATATATATATATATTTTTTTTTTTTGTAAAAAAAAATCCCAAATAATAGTTTTTAATCACAAAAAAAGTTTTATAGATATTAAAAATGTTTAATAAATATATAAAAATAGTTCTAATAAACAAAAATTATTTTTAACAAATAAAAAATAGTTGAATAATTACAAAAAATAGTTGTAATAATATTAAAAATGTTTAATAAATATAGAAATTTATATAATATATATATATTTTTTTTAAAAAAAATCCCAAATAATAGTTTTTAATCACAAAAAAAGTTTTATAGATATTAAAAATGTTTAATAAATATATAAAAATAGTTCTAATAAACAAAAATTAGTTTTAATAAATAAAAAATAGTTTAATAATTACAAAAAATAGTTTTAATAATATTAAAATGTTTAATAAATATAGAAATTTATATAATATATATATATATATGCATTTTTTTTTTTTTAAAAAAAAATCCCAAATAATAGTTTCTAATCGCAAAATAAGTTTTATACATATTAAAAATGGTTAATAAATATATAAAAATAGTTCTAATAGACAAAAAATAGTTTTAATAAATAAAAAATAGTTTAATAATTACAAAAAATAGTTTAAATAATATATATAAATACAAAAAAAAATTAAAAAAAAATTAAAAAATTCTAAATCAATTCAACAAAACAAATTATTCTACCAAATCACAATTATAAACCTATTATACAACCAAATCACAATCCTAACCAATCACCCTAACAAAAATCTATCAAAGCTACACAAAAGCCTAACAAATAGAACCTAAGAGAGTGGTATAGGGTCCTTACATGATTTGTGTAAGAGAAGGGGGAGATCACCGGAGATATCGTCGGATTTCAGTGGGAAATCGCCGGAGGAGTCGCGCAGAGGAAGAAGAGAGAAATGGGGAAGAAGAAGCGGCTCGTGGTTATTCAAACCGCAAAACGTTGTTTTCGATTTAAAACCCCTATTTCCTCGGAATTCCCTCGGATATTCCGAGGGAATTCCGAGGAAACCCTTATCTTCCTCAGAATTCCGTCGGAATATTCCGAGGAAATACCGAGGAACTAGTGTTTGGGGTTTCAAAACATCAATTTTTTTTTGTCGTATTTCATTTCTTATACAATTGTAATGCATACCATTGATGATTCTTTGTATAGATGAGCATAAACTATGAAATAACAAAATTTCAAAACGAATTGTAAGTATTCCCTTTACCGTTCATTAAAGTGTATAAGTGTTTCTCTTATGTTGTGGGGATTTCGTTCATACAATCGGAAAAGTGTTTATTATAGGGTAAGAAACAAATTTTTGACTACATAATAAGTATAAGACACTTAATAAGGGTTATATAAGTGTTATTCAAACCGAAAAACATTGTTTTCGATTTAAAAACCTTGTTTCCTCGGTATTTCTTTAAAAAAAAAAAAAATCAATGGTAGTCTGTTTCTGAGTCGTCATCACCAGATGAATCTGAATCTGGATCTTGGTGAAACTCTCCAATAACTGGTTCATCCTCTACGTGAACGACAGTTTCCTCTCCGAAGTCAGTTAAATCGACTACAAGGCCAACTCCAGCTAAATCTTCTGCTGCACTTAAGTTGCCAGATGTGCTTGGTTGTAGTGGGTCTTCCAGCTCAGAACTTCCCTGAACTCGGCCTCTCAGGTTGAGTCTTGTAACAATAACCCATGGATCATCTCTGTTCCTTACCCGGGGGTACTTGATATAACAAACCTGTAACATTTAGAAAATTATTAGTAAAATTATAAATTAATACACATGATGATGAATCATTCTGAATAATTAACATTTAATTACCTGATCGGCCTGAGAAGCAAGAATGAAAGGATCATAATATTGCAGCTTTCGCCTCGAATTTACTGATGTAACACCAAATGCATCTGTTCTCACACCTCGATCTGGAGTGTTGTCGTGCCAATCACAATAGAAAACAATACAGCGCAATCCAACCATGCCCAAATACTTGATTTCCAAAATCTCATGTATGTGTCCGTAGTATACATCATCTCCTGATGCAGAACAAACGCCAGCATCATAAGTCATACTCGAACGTCTCCTCTTCTGAGTTGTGAATGCATATCCTCGAGTACAAAATCTCGGATATGACTTCACAACAAAGTTTGGTCCAACGACCATCTCACGTATCCAATCGTCAAATGTTTCACCTCTGTCCAAACCAGCAGACACCTATTAATAGCACATATATATATGTTATATCAATAAATGTGAATTAGTATAAATATGTGATAAAATATATTTTAATTTGTTTAAAGCACTCACATAAGTAAACATCCATCCAGTAAATTCTCTCTGCATCATTTCTTCTAGTTCGTCCTCTGTGGCGTATCTATACTCGAACCGCTTTTCTGCCATGAAAATCCTATATATGATGACAATAATGTAATTAATTAAGATTTAAATTTCAACTTGTTAAAATAAAA
Organism: Brassica napus; assembly: GCF_020379485.1. Taxonomy (NCBI): domain Eukaryota; kingdom Viridiplantae; phylum Streptophyta; class Magnoliopsida; order Brassicales; family Brassicaceae; genus Brassica; species Brassica napus. Next base: position 17,916,237 of record NC_063444.1, on the reverse strand, counting down.
ATTTGTAAGCTAATTTATTTGCCTCTCATATTGAAGAAAGTCTTCGCAGTTGGTGAGCAAATATGTTTGCAAATGACTGCGCTCCTGCTCAGTAAGTCGACGGTACTTTGGTTTTTCGCTAAGTCGTCCAACGTCTGTGAAAATGTCTGGAACCGTAACATGATATGTTGCCTGTTCGCCTCTATCATCATGCCGAGCAGGTCTTCTGTTTTTGGTCTGAACTTCTGTCGGAAAGTAGTACTCGGCAAAGTTTGAAGTTTCTTGATTGATCATCTGTGCGACTATAGAACCTTCCACCCTACTTAAATTTTTCACCATCTTCTTCAAATGGAACATATACCGCTCATACAGATACATCCATCTATACTGCACAGGACCACCAAGTTCCAATTCTCTTGCCAGGTGAATAACAAGATGCTCCATAACATCAAAAAATGGGGGAGGAAATATCTTCTTAAGGTTGCACTGAATCACGGCTATGTTAGTCTTTAAATTTTCAATACCTTCAAGAGTCACTGATCTCGTGCATAAATCGCGGGAGAAACCACTTATCCCTGCAATTGCTTCATGAACATTTCGTGGTAATAGTTCCTTGAAGGCGAACGGAATGAGGCGCTGCATCATTACATGGCAATCGTGGCTTTTCAAGCCAGTAAACTTTCCTTCCTTTCTGTCGATACAGTTACGCAAATTTGATGTGTAACCGTCTGGAAATTCCACATCGTTTGAAATTCAATCAAAGAACGCATCTTTTCCCTCTGCATCAAGTCGGTATATGGGAAAAGGAGCCCTACCATTCTCATCAACATGAAGTTCTGAACGAGCACATATATCGACTAAATCCAGTCTTGACTTCAAATTATCCTTTGTTTTACCTTGAACATTAAGGATCGTGTTCATGAGATTGTCAAAAAAGTTCTTCTCAATATGCATGACATCTAAATTATGCCTTAGCAGATGATCCTCCCAGTATGGCAGATCCCAGAAAATACTTTCTTTGTGCCAGTTATGTAGTTCTCCAACAGCATCTACCGGAAAACGCTCATGTCCACCGACGTCTGGCGTCCTTTCTGCACCAAAATCTCTTAGTTGTATCTTCAAATCTTTCCCACAAATTTCCGAAGGTGGACTATCAAACACCCTCTTGTTCTTCGTAAACAAATTCCTACTCCTACGATATGGATGATCAGGTGGTAGGAATCTCCTGTGAGAGTCAAACCAACACGTTTTCCTTCCGTGTTTTAGTTGGAAAGCATCAGTGTTATATTGACAATATGGACATGATAGCCTTCCATGCGTTGTCCATCCAGACAACATACCATATGCTGGAAAATCACTTATTGACCACATTAGTACTGCCCGCATTTGAAAGTTTTCTTTACACAAAACATCGTATGTTTCAGCATCTTGAGCCCATAGTTGTTGCAACTCATATATTAGTGGCTGAAGAAACACATCAAGTGATCTCTTAGGATGCCCTGGTCCGGGAACGAGAATCGGGAGAAACAAAAACTCTCGTCGCAAGCACAAGTTTGGGGGTAGGTTGTATGGTGTAAGAATGACGGGCCATAGAGAATACTGTCTTCCACTCTTGCCAAACGGACTGAAACCATCAGTACATAATCCAAGGTAGACATTTCTTCTCTCATACGCAAAGTCGGGATACTTTGATTGGAAATGCTTCCACGCTTTTGCATCTGAAGGATGTCTAATCTCACCATCTGTTGAGTGCTCCGCATGCCATCTCATTGGTTGCGCTGTGCGTTCAGACAGATACAACCTCTGCAACCTTTCCGTCAAAGGCAAATACCACATCCTTTTATATGGCACTGGAACTCTTCTACTTGTATCTTTATAACGAGGCTTTCCACAAAATTTGCATGTAACCCGCTGTTCATCCGCCCTCCAATAAATCATGCAGTTGTCGCTGCATACATCTATTACCTGATACGATAAACCAAGACCAGCTACGAGTTTCTGAACCTCGTAGTCTGAAGCAGGAGCTACATTATCCTCGGGTAGAATACCTTTTACAAAATTAGCAATCGCATCCACACAGTCTTCAGCCAAATTATAATCTGTTTTAATGCCCATCAATCTTGTAGCAGATGATAAAGCTGAATGACCATCTCTGCAACCTTCGTACAATGGTTGCTTTCCAGCATCCAACATATCATAAAATCTCCTAGCTTGTGCATTGGGTAAATCTTCCCTTCTAAAATGATCATTTACCATCTGCTCAGTACCTACACCATAATCTACATCCGTTCTAATTGGTTCTTCTAATCTAACCGTTGGTTGAGGTTCGCTAGTACTACCATGTTCATAATCAGTTTCCCCATGATGATACCAAATTTTGTAACTTCATGTAAACCCACTCAAATATAGATGAGTCCAAACATCTCATTCTTTAATAACCTTTCTATTTTTAAAATTAGAGCAAGGACATCTTAACATACCTGTTTTTGCTTCCGGTTGTCGGTGAACTAACCCCATGAATTCGGTTATACCTCGTTGGTATTCTTCCGTAAGCAACCTCGTGTTCGGATCCAAATGAGGTCGATCGATCCAATAACGAAAATAATTTGAAGCAGACATGTTTTTTATGAATCAAATTCGTGTGTAAAGAGAGTAAGAGGGATGATGAAGATATGGAGTGAATGAAGAGAAAGAGGGGTGCTTGTATTTATAGTTGAAATCCTGCCGACAGACCGAGGAAATTCCGATGGAATTCCGACGGAAACGGCTAGTTCGTCGGAATTTCCTCGGAATTTTTAAAATCCCCCAACGGTTCTCTAACGGCTATAATAAATCCTCGGAATTCATCAGTTTTTTCCGAGGAATACGTTTTTCCTCGGTATTCCATAAGAATATTCCGACGGATTAGTATTTCCTCGGAATTCCGTCGGTATATTCCGAAGAAATTCCGAGGAAACCAAATTTTGTGTTTCCTCAGAATTTCCTCGGAAATTCTTCGGGATATTCCGAGGATTTCATTTTCCGTCGGAATGTCCGTCAGAATGTCCGTCAGAATACCGCTGTTTTCTTGTAGTGATGACGTGCCTGGAAGGGGAAAAAGCAAGAAAAGTGATGGAGGAAGTACATTCTGGGTCCTGCGGCAACCATTCCGGTGGAAGATCGCTGGCATTGAAAATCAAATACCATGGTTACTACTGGCCTACGATGATCGGAGATTGCGAGAAGTTCGCACGAAAATGCGAAAAATGCTAGAGGCATGCTCCAACCATCCGACAACCAGTCGAAGTTCTCTCCTCCATCACATCGCCATGTCCTTTTATGCGTTGGGCCATGGATATCGTCGGACCCCTTCATAATTCAAAGCAAAAGCGTTTCCTTTTAGTCATCACCAATTTCTTTTCAAAATAGGTAGAGGCAGATTCGTACACGAGTATAAAAGATGTCCAAGTCGAAAGTTTCGTATGGAGAAACATCATCTGTAGGCATAGAGTTCCTTACGAGATCGTAACCGATAACGGATCTCAGTTTAACTCCACCCGGTTCGAGGTGTTCTGCGAAAAATGGAAGATACGACTTAACTAGTCGACGCCCAGGTATCCGCAGTGTAACGGACAAGCTGAAACGATTAATAAAACCATTATCGACGGACTGAAGAAACGCTTAGAGACCAAAAAAGGCAGGTGGGCCGACGAACTCGAGGGAGTCCTCTGGTCCCACCGTACCACCCCGAGGCAAGCAACGGGAGAAACCCCTTTCGCTCTGGTGTACGGAACGATTCCCACAGAAGTAGAGTTCCCCGGTGTTCGAAGAATATTACTTCCCGAACGAGAGGAGCTCAATAACACCATGCTCCTGGATGATCTCGATCTCATTAACTAGCGCCGAGATCGAGCTCTCATCCGAATCCAAAATTACCAATACGCAGCCGCAAAGTACTATAATTCCAACGTACGGATTCACAGATTTAATCAAGGAGATCTGGTCCTTCGCAAAGTCTTCCAAAACACCGCTGAAGGAAACGCGGGAAAACTTGGAGCAAACTGGGAAGGACCCTATAAAATCGAAAAAGTCGTCCGACCAGACTCCTACGAAGTAGCCAACATGCAAGGCATAAAAATTCCAAGGACCTGGAACGCGATGCATCTCAAAAAATACTACCACTAAACAAACCAACACGGAATGACCGAACTACGTGACGGGTTAATCTCCATAAGGAGTACGTAGGCAGTTTGTCGAAAGGCAAATTCAGCTGTCCCCCCTCATTAAAAGGGGGGGGGGAGTGGATATGTATACTCGTATACTCTCAAATTCGGAAACATTCGACCACGCCTTTGATGTTTTCGACATATCTTAACCAAGCAAATTATTTTTTATCTGCAAAACATTTTCGATATTCGGAAATAAATCAGCCGTTAGGGAGAAGAAGCCTTTGGCATCGCGAGACGTCGCAAGAGATGCCTCGAGAGTTACTTCTTCCGAACGACGAAAACAGACACTCCGTAAAAAAAATGATGAACATTTTAACACATATTTTGCGCAAAAACTCCAAACGACGGCATCTGCCGCCAAGTCCGGTGCTGATCACATCGAACTCTCGAACGTCCTAAACAGACATAGGCATCTCACGAAGATGACTCCCATACATCCGACACAAGGATAATAGCGCTATAAAAGAAATCCGAAATTTTGGTCCAGCACTTCCGGTTGGCTTAAAAATTGTCTCCGGAGAGATGCTCGATTCATATCTAACAAGTCATGTAAGCCGAGAACCTATCGCGGACTTTAAATCGGTACAAATCAGGTTAAAATCGCGACAGATAAATAGATAGTCGGCTAGTCACCGCATAAAATCTTAAAGCCGAAAGTAAACCTAGGTCTTGCCTTAAACCCAGCGCACTGGTATCTAACATCTCAAGGCATGATATCCAAAAGATACGAGATCCCAAAACCATGCCTCTATGTTTATATTCGACATCTTCAGATATCCCGCGAATTCTATATCTCGCGGAAAAACTCTCGAAACGGATATCGAACAAAACATTTTACATCGAAGAAGGATATGAGACGACAACTCATCACCCTCCTTCCACGCCATACGTAAACTTATGAAAAATGCAACTCGATCATCTTGTCATAAAAAGAAAGCCGCATAGCGGCAGAGATTCAAAGCCACATACGACCAGTCCCGAAATATGAAATAAGGCCATTTAAGGCTGAAACATCAAACATAAAAAAAACTCTCTCGCAAGAGATTTAACCAAAGTCATCCTCAGAACTCACGCTCCCTCTTCACCCGTCGCTTCGTCCAAGCCTGGAGCCGCATCACCTCTGCTTTCTCCGAGCACTAGATCTCTCCCCTCTGGGCCTTCTGACCACGTCGGAAGAAAGCACGCGGATTTCAGGTCAGCTAGGATGAGATCGAAATCTCCGTCCACGACTGCCAAATCTTCCTTGCAGCCGGACAGTCGGGCCTCTTCGGCCTCTAAGGTCGGAGGAGTCTCACTCTGGAACGACTGAACCACGGCCACCTTGCCCTCAATCGTCGCCAAGGCCAAATCCCTATTCCGGATGCACTCGAGGGAGCCCAGAAAGGCAGAGATCTTCGCCAAGCGAGCCTGAAACTCAGAACGAAGAGCGTCGGTGGCCTCTCGGATCCCGCGGCTCGCTAATCCTGCATCGCCCTCGATCTGACGCTGAAGCCGACGCACCTCCGAAGATTTGGCCTTCCTGGCTTTCTTCTCCTTAAGCTGTGAACTCGCCATCTTCCCGAGATCCCTCTCGAGCTCCCCTATCGCGACCTCGAGTTTCGACACTTTTGCGGAGTGAGAATCCTTGACAGCCGTCAGCATGGCCTCGGTTTCAGACCATCTACCCTGCAGCTCCAACAACTTCCCGGCAAGACAACTGGTCTCAGAAACGCACTCGCTGATCATCCCATCGATCAACGACATGAACTGCAAAACGAGAAGAAAGTTAGGGATTTTTTGTCTTTTAGAAAAATATATAACAATCAAGAGATTAAGTGAGCGACAAACCTTTCCGCGAAGCCCCGACGCTATGCTCGAGCCTCCTTGCTGCGAAGATTCCCTGTCACCGCCCTTGGTAAACTTCCTCTTCCGTCACTTAGGCTGAGCAACCGGAACAACACTAGGAGCGCGCAGCGCTAGAACGATCTCTTTCCTGGCCGGAGGAGGAGGCATAGAGTCAGCAGCCCTCTCCTTATCTTCGACGAGAATCGGATTCGTGGACGATCCGGCAGGTAGAGCCGAAGCATCCGGAACGCCCGAGCATGCGAGAGTTCCCGTGTCTCGGGGAGTTACGACCTCGGTCCCGTGACCCGGAGCAATGGCCAGTGCAGAAGAAGATGGGAACTCGGCGCCAGCTCGAACCTGTTCCTTCTCGGCTTGGCGACGAACTAGTCTCTCTCCAAAGGGGAGATGGTCAGCAGCGAAAGTCGGCACTTCGACCGGAGAAGTCGGAATCGTAGCCGGAGAGGTGGCCTCGTCCATCTCAACATCGGAGTTTCTCTTGTCACCGTGGGAAGAAGACATGTTGAATGCAAAAGATTTGGAGCTAGAGAGGTTTTGGAGGTTTGAAGAAGGGAAGGTGTGAAGCAAATGAATGACAAGAGCTCACTATTTATAGAAGTATGGGCTCGGAATTTTATATTTTTAATATATACTTTCTCAAGAATTTTCTTCCGCGGAGTTTAAAGTAAACTTCGTCCAATACGCCTAACTTTGCCAAAATCGTCAAACCGCGCACTAGAGTCTCGACTCTAACGAGCTGGGAGGCTAACTGTTGGGGTCAAAAACGGTTACGACGAAGTTAACATTGAAAACGTCCGAAGAAGAAAATGAAAACTTTCTTCGACAAATACTTTTTCGAAATAGATTCTTTCTAACGAAAAGCTTTGCGGAGGAAACACGAGACATCGGACAATAGCTCGAAAAAGGTCGCCACGCAACGACCGAACGCGTGTTCCGCTCTGCCGCTACGTAGCAACCGAGCTCTTCCGAAACGTCGATACGACATTAGTCCATGCATTCTCGTCTACCCTTCGATGCTATCTCCCGAAGACCGTAGCGAACCCATTTCATGTTTCCCGTCATTCTAAGTCATCGATCAAACTTTACGGTAAAAACCACGGAAAGTTCGTTCTTTATCGACAGAAGCCGTAATAAACGCTTCGAGTCAGAAGACGGCCCAAAGGGACCTAAGACATGACTCGAGGCCCAACTTACGATTTCTTAACCAACAGCCCGCAAGCCGCATGACAGTTTACGCTTGATTCGCAAGGAAAGATAAATGTCAAGTTTTCGCGGATAAATACGAAATTTTGAAAATAATTACGAAGATCGGAAAAAATGGAATATCTCCATTTTTATGCTATGATGGCTTAAGGGCAGAAGAGGAAAAGCGTAAACCGACCTAGGAGCCAGTATATAAGGAGTCCTAGGCGAGAGACATGAGGAGAGACTTTTTTCGGAGCAAACTTAGCACTTAGAGCGATTTAGGCATATTTCCGTTTTTGTTATTTCGAGCTGCGACTCAATTAGGTTTAGCCGTCTTAGGGTTGGTAGAACTAGGAATCTCGCCGACAGCTCTTGAGCCCAGGCTTATACCTTGTTGTAACGCTCAAACATGGATTCTAAATTAGATCTATTTGCTTTATTTTTACGATTTTTGTACTTTGTCGTTGATATCTCGTGTTCTGATTGCTTAGCGTGTGGTATTAACAGATTCTGGGACCTCTGGAAAATTAAAGTTTTTCTAGTTTCATAATTTAAACGAAAATCGACAGTGCGAATTTCGGTTCCCACGATTAAACTTGATAGATTTTCGTTAACAACTGGTAAATAGTTGACAGAATCTATCGGAAGGTGGTATCGTGAGAGCAATGATTTTCAGTGTAGAAAGGTTTGGTAAATCACGTGGTATACATTATGCTGTATTGGACCCTATGGCTTGCATCATCAAATCACAGATTATAGACAATCTTACTACTGTAGTTCTCAGTTTTTTTATTCCTTTCTGACGTAAATATATTTGTAAAGTTTTTTGGTGTAAATTGTTAAACTGTTAATAAAGAAATGGTAAACAAATGGTGAGAAATAAAAAGAAGTATCGACACAATCTACACGTTCTTCTGCTTCACTCTAACACTTGTGCCCCTTCTCTTCTTTGTCTTCTTCCCTCTTCCTCCTTCCTCAAATTCGCTTCGTTCACCTTCAGATTCTCTTACCAGACACAAACTCAGATTCACTCCGACAATGGAAACATTCCGAACATTCCATCTCTTCCTTTTTCTCTCTCACTTTATCTTCTTGACGACACACACTACGCTTACGTCAGCAAACTCTCAGATCGTTGACTGTACAATGTGCACTTCTTGTGACAATCCTTGTCAGCCAAATCCCTCTCCTCCACCACCGACTCCATCTCCTCCACGTCCAGTCACCATCAGCGCCTGTCCTCCGCCTCCTAGCTCTGGCGGTGGTGGTGGTAGTGGTGGTCCTTACTACTACTACCCACCTCCTTCTCAGTCTGGCTCTTACGGGCTACCACCGTCTTCCTCCGGCGGCGACGGTGGCTACGTTTATCCGCCGCCTAAAAGTGGAGGAAACTACCCTTTTACGCCGCCGCCGAACCCAATCGTTCCTTACTTTCCGTTTTACCACTATAACCCTCCGCCGCAATCTGTTGTATTGTCCGGATCCACAAGTTTATCTTACGGGTTTTCATTTGTGTTAGGTTTTGCTCTTTTTCTCAGTACGTACGTTGCTTATAAATAAATAATACAGGTTAAAGAAGATGATAGAGGTTACTTGTAACAAAAAGAAACCCTTTACCCTTATCTCTTTGCAGAGAAGATGACTATGCATGAGAGATCTTTACGCTACAGATCCTTTTCATTTCTCTGCTTGTACAAGTAGATATATTTATCTTTTTAACAATTTTATGAATGTAGTTTCTTCCCCTTTTTACATAATTTATTTATCAAAAAATATTAAAGATAAATAAATGGGGGTTGCCTTTATTTTGGGTTTTAGTTGCTTTTATGTGTTTACATTCCAATTTCAACTAACTATTTGATGCTAAATAGTATGGTTAAAATGACAAACAAAAGCATTTTTTCCTAAGGACAATAGGGACTGCTGGATACTGAAAATAACACACTTGAAACTTTTTTTGGATACTATTTATTTTTGTTATTCTTTTTTTTTTTTTTTTTTTTTTGTATTTTTACTAACCTATTTTTGTTATTCAAAAAGATCAAAACCGCTATAAATGATTTTGGGTCTACATGTTCAACAAGCATCCAATGTAAGTTGATGTTTAATTTTGATAAGAACTTTTTTTTTATGTTGACACTCTAGTTGAATTCATGTGTAGATGACTTTTGGTAATATAGGACCATTTGAATGAATTTTTATATGAAATCGGTTTTAAGTAATTTGAACTTCTGGTTAAAAATGATCTTTGAAGAGTTGAAGAAAAGTTTGTGTAGAATTAAACCCTTGACCATGGGTCAGAGCAGAGAGATCATGGCACGAAGAGCAAAAACACTCTGACTATGCTATTTTCTGAAATCTATTAGAAATTTTTTTTGTAATATTTTATTCCAACAAATTTAGCAACCCTTCTTACACTTATGCCTTGACATGCTTATGTTTTATGTTCCCCTTAGACACATATAGCAATCCAAAGTTTATTAATCCGAATGAAACGAGAAGAAGAGATTCTCGGTTCAATCAGAAACAAAAGCAACGGAATCTAATCAAAACGGTTAGATGAGGATCTAACCCGATCGGAAACCGAAGAAAAACCGAAATAACACTATACTACTGTCCGATCATTAATCGGAATCAAAAAGATAAGTATTTGAGATTTTGTTTTCAACTAAGAAACTCTACTGAAACATTCTATAATGAATAAAGAATTTTAAAATTCACAACTTCGATTTTTTCAATAACAGTAGATTATAAAATCCGCCGTTAGTTTATCAAATAATAATTTAATAAACGTGACTATAATTTTCAAAAAAAATTGTTTGAATAAGGTTTTTTAAAATGTAAAACACCTCAAACTAATTGATACCTCAGACCATCCCAAACACAAACCTTTTTTTTTTCTATAATTCCCACAAAATAGAGTAATTTTATTATAGGGTAAGTTTTACTCCAATGATTTACTTTATAATAGAGTTATTCTTCTATAATAGAGTAAGTAAGGAGAAAACTATAGAGCAAAACTTAATTTATAATATAGTTACTAGATTTTGACTCGCACACACGTGCGGATAACATTTCATTCATAGATATAAAATTTTATATTATTTTGTATATAATAATTTATGATAATATATTGCTATCAATTTAAAAATAAACTTAATAGATGATATATAGTTCTAAATATTAAAATTTAACATATGTTAACAATTTTATTTTTTGTAAAAATTATTACATAATTTATGAATATTAATCATTTTAAAAAGTGAATGATATTTTAGTCACTTTAAACGGTGAATGATATTTTATTTATTTATCTTAATGAAAGTATTTTTCAAAATATATTGGTTTACCAATTCAACATAATTTTAATATGTTTGCAGAAAACACATAATTTTAATATGTAATTCATTAATTACTTCTATTTTAATATAATGTAGAATATACTTATAAAATTTATAAAATTAGCATATAATTTCATTATTTTGTTTATAATAAAAATTTAATTAAAATTAATTTATAATAATATTATACTACTAAATGCGAAATTAATCAGTGCATTAATTAAAAGAATATTTAAATTTTTAAAAAGATTTTGTTAGATTTTTTCTCAACAGAATTTGTTATTCCTAAAACTAAAATTTAAATTTATAGTTAAAATGGATTTGTTATTAATATTCTTATAATTATTTAGAAATGTTATATATTAAATAAACTAATGTAAACAATAAATAGATTATTTGAATATATGGATCTAGACTTCTAATATGACTATTTTGTAGATAAAAATAGTATTTCTTTTTTAACAGATAAGACTCTATTTTCTCGTGGGAATTACGGAGAAAAAAATATGTTTGGGTTCTTGATGATGGGCTGGGCCTGTCTATATGCAGACTAAGCTATTATTTAAATGTTATTAACCTTTTATTGTATTGTGAAAACAAAAAAAGTGGGGTATGAAAATAAGAAAAAAAGAATCGCATGAAAATGAGAAGAGAGAGGGGTGCGTGGATTGGGCTGTCTCCATCACCCTCTCTTTTTTTTCATTTCACCCCAAACATAAGCCCAAAAGTCGTGAGCTGTTTCATAGCTGTCCCGTTCTGATATCACGCGCTCCAAGAGCGCGTCCAGATGGGGTCACATCGAGTTGTACGAGAGATAAGAGGGAACAGCTGGCATTTATTTTGGGGAATTTTGAAAGACAAAATGATTCAAATTTCAAATTCACTTTCTAAATCATTGACAAACGAAAAAAAACGAGACCATGAATAAAATACTTAGTAAGTGGCTGAAAATACCACAAGTGGCATGATTTATAACCTTATTAAATGTAGGAAAATTTGCCAATATGAAACTAAATCTCTAAAGTATTGTCCCCTTAGAACAAGGTAATAAGGTCAGTTATTACCTTGTTCCTTTTTATTTTATGTATACAAACTTACAGTCTTTTATCAAATTATGCAGGAAATTGATGGTATGATATGGTTATTCACTGAGAGGACTTCCTTGCGGCGATGGTTTCCAAATAAAGTAGTCTTCATGACATGCTTGTTCAGTAATCAAATTACGAACTCTTACAACGAGTATAAGAAGGACAAGAAGAAATTCAAAGTGGGAGGACTGCTACAACAGTACGGCATTGGCGAACTTCCAGCACACACGGATGAACAAGACTAATGTGGGATCTTGATGTTAACCGCATGTATGTCCCCCTAAATGTTGGTAAGCACTGGATCTCTATGTGCGTCAACTTTGTTACTCGGTCGATAGAGGTCTTTGACTGTGAGGGACTGAGACACCCCGGTGCAGTGGAACCATTTGCAGTTCCCATCCCTAGAATTGTCAAAGCCATTCAGTCTTCTAAGAGTCGACAGTATCAAGTCAAGCAGTATACTGTCTCCTACGTCTCAATGCCCTTCTTATTGAACAAAAGTAGCAGTGACTGTGGAGTATATGCCTTGAAGCACATTGCCATCTTCTAGGCATGGACTTTTCCCTGGTGAATGACAACAACATTCGTGAAGCGCGGCAGAAGATTGCTTATAACCTATGGGAAGCTGCTATTGATCCTGTCCTTATTGAAAGGATGGCAAAATTTACTCCCCCGAAGACAATTTCAAGTGCTCTAGTGGAACTTGAATAAAATTCTTTTCGTTATGACTTGTGTAGGAAGTATATTGTTGTTTGGTGATTTTATTTGACTCTTTTAGTTACCATTTTACTCCTTTAGTTACTACCTTATTTCACTGTTTTATTTGACTCTTGAAGTTGCTTTCTCTTTACTTTTTAGGTGACAATATGAAACCCTATCTATACCCTAAATGATTGATATGCGATGTCCTAATTCTTATCAAAACATAACCGAAATCTAAACCTATCTATACCCTAAATGGCATTAAAGTAGGACAAACTATATTAAACCTTATACCTTAAATGACACTAAAGAAGACAAACGATTTCAAGCCCTATACCCTAAATGACACTAAAATACCACAATCTATTTGGTGCCAAAATTTATCAACACAATCATTAGTAATCTGAAAAATTCATAATAATCAAAACAAATCTTTATAATGAAAACACATACAAGTTGACCATATGTGCCGATCCGATTAGAAACATTGTAAACCCTAATTATATTGCTTATATAAGATCATAAAGCGGCCACAAACACTACATCTTGCGGTGTTTTTTTCTCCTACTTGTTCTTAAAAAATCTCTTCTCAAAAGAGAATGACGAACACGAAATACCATGGAGCGATCCCTTCCAGATGCTGGTGTGGAAAGAAGATTTTCACTTATGTTTCAAAAACGGAAGAGAACCCATACAGACGATTCTTCAGATGTGAGATTGGTTTACAGGTAAATCTGATAATTCATTATTTCATATTTTTCTATATGTCAATTGATTTGTTTTGTGTTTTGAAACAGAGAAAAAAAGAAAATCATCTTTTTAAGTGGGTGGATGAGGCTCTGCTTGATGAGATTGAAAGGATGTCTGAGCATCAGGCGAGAGTTGCTGAGGAAATTGAAGATCTGAGAATTTCCATGAAGAAGACAGTGCAGGAAGAAGTTATGAACCATAAGCATTCGCTTGATGTAGGTTGCGTAGGAACCCTTTTCAGTTTGTTATGTCTCTGGTCCAAATGTGATTGATATTGTAATGGTTCTCTGATTCAAGTTACATTTTCAAATATTGAACCAATCTGATTTCCAGTTTTATTGTCGTGTTATGAACAACGTTATCAAACAAACCTAATTTTCATAGTCTCTGAAACATAGTATCCTAAAAAATGTGAAACATAACTTGCATAAATCAAGATGAATAAAGCTTGCGTAAACAGAACTTGCATAAAGTCTGAAACATAGTAACCCAAAAAAAACTGGAAACATAACTTGCATAAATCAACATAAACAAAGCTTGCATGAAACAAACTGAGTATCCTATATTGCTCGATCACATGTTCTCCTATCGTGCCCTCGAATCCCACATCGGCTACATTTGCGACCTTTAGAGCCTTGATTTCCTTGTGACGAACGGATCTTATCTTCGGCTGTCTCGTATCTGCGTTTCTTTCTTCTACCTGCAGCTCGTCTAGACTCTGGAGGAAGGACTTTCGTCTGCTCCACATGAGATGGAACAGTCCAAGCATCTTCAGGGACACCAATAGGATTTATGCTTTTTCATAAGCCGTGCGCCATGACGCAGTAGTGTATATGTCGTCTGTGAGTGTGTGTGCTTGTATTCCAACACTGAAGCCTGCTTTTATGGCATGCCTGCATGGGATTTTCATCAGATCAAACTTCCCACAAGAACACGTGCGTCTGACCAAGTCAACCATGCAGTCAAAAGTGTCACATTGAACCAAAAACCTGTCATCGCTAATCGGGAAGACCTTAAACTTTTTACCCTTCTCAATCCTTCTGTCTATCTTCTTCTCCACAGCAATGGTCAGTGGCTTCGAGTGCTTAGAACTTAAAGTTCTACGTTGGAAAAACCATCGAGTCATCATTTCCCTAATGCTGTCCATTAGAGGTATTACTGGAAACTCTCTAGGCGTACGCAAAGCAGAATTTATCGACTCCGCATGGTTAGTAGTGTTGATATCATACCTGTAACCCGGGAATTGACAACGAGCCCACTTTCTCACATCGGCTTCTATTAGATAATTTCCAATTTCAGGACTAATAGAGTAAATAGCAGTGAACAGCTTACGAAAATCAGCAGCTCGATAAGCTTTAGAAGCCTTTGCAACCAAACCAGCCACACCTTTCCCACTAAAATATGTTACGACATTATTCAGCAAGTGGTGAATGCAAATTCCGTGATGAGCTTGCGGGTACACGTTAGCAATAGCTTTAGCAATCGAGGAATTCCTATCAGACACAAAAGCTAAACTATGCTCGTCAGCAATGACCGCATTAAGTTGTCTCATAAACCAGTTCCACGCAAAGGTCATTCTCTGAGTCGACAACTCCAAATGCAATAGGATATAAACTAGAGTTTCCATCTAATGCAGTAGCAACCAGTAATACCCTTTTGTATTTGCTCTTCAAGAACGTCCCATCCACAACAATAACTTTCCGAATTGCAACATAGAAACCGCGAAGACTCTGACCAAAGGAGATGAAGAGGAATCTGAATCGCCCTTCAGAATCCCTTTCATAAGACGTGTGTGACCCTGGATTAGCTTCCCTCATCATGTGCAAGTATTTGAGAATTTTTTCATAGCCTTCCTCTGGAAGGCCTTTCACTTTGTTGATTGCATACTCACGTGCATCCCATGCCAAAGAATAGGATATCTCAAGTCCATGTTCTGAACGCATATACTAGACTATATCATTAGATCTCGGCCCTTCTTTAGCAGTTTCATACATATGCATAACCAGAGTACCAATTGTTTTTGTTGAAGTTGTCCGAACAGAACCCTTCCTTTTGGATGCAGCACATGAATGATGAGGTACATACTTTTTGATGATAAAATAAGATGAACCAGGTAACCCCTCTGCACGAACACGCCAGCTGCAATCATCATCTGCGCAACGAATGTACCACATTTTTTTATCCGACTTGACAAGCTTATAGTCGAAATTATGTTTCATTGCACATATTTCGAATGCTGCCTTCAAAAGCGTTTTCGAAATAAAATGTTGACCCTCTTCTTGTGAATCAATAGTTTAGATAGGAAAAAATTAGAGAAGAAGAAAAAAAAAAAAATCGTTAGACAACGATGAAGAAGACTTCAATTTAGGAAAAATAACAATTAAAAAAGGAAAACAAAATATTTAAAAGATTTAGAGAATATTTCATAACCGGTTTTACCAAGATTTCCGGATTTTGTTTACTAACCGTTATAGAACTTGCATTCTACCAATTTAGAAAATAGAATAATAAATATGATGTTATATACTACTACAGTAGATATAAAGACATGTTGTAGATTGTATTTTCTTGCGTGGTTTATAATAAGGAAGGATTTAGATTTTATTTTCTAGCGCGGTTGATGAGATGACATTGTTTAGTGTTTTAAATCTACCAGAAATATAGAGCATAGAGGAAATCTTGAACTTCATATTCTGCCTTACTAGTTGTATACGTTTCCGTTATAATATGCAGCCTACATGCCTTAGAACATTGTGTTTCTTTCAGATTACGTATTCTAAACCGCCGTAGATGGCAGATATGGTTAACTAGCACATTTAGCTAAATTTTCAAATTATTATGTAAACATCTTTTGATGTCAAAAATATTTTTCTCACATGCACATAACTATTTTTCCATATTTTTTTCCTTTGTGAATTTTTATATACAAAAAAAGTAGTCACTATCCAAATGTATGAAAAGTTAATTTAGTTCTAAGGAGACAATATTTTATAGATTTAATTTCATATTGGCAAATGTCCTTTAAATGTAAAAAAGGGGACTATATTAGACTGAAGTAATAACTAATTAATTAGTAAAATAGCATAATAGCTTGGGCTACAAAAAAAACAATTCCGACAGGATTGATTACATATTTATATTATGTTAAATTTCTCTCATTCCTCATTTCATCACTAACTTATTTTCCCTAATCTCTCTCAAACACCATTCAGACAAAAAAAAAAAAAAAAAAAGAGAGAGTTGAGAAACAAAACTCAACCACAAGAAAGAGTCATGAGAAGTACTGCAGCTCGTTCCTCTTCACCGAGTTTCCTCCATAGCCTCTTCTTCTCCACCACCGATCTCTTCATCGCCGGTACTTTGAACCCTAAATCCAAAAATCGACTTGCCCTTTCCAAACTCTTCTTGTTAACTCTACTGATGAAATTCTCACTCTCTGTTGTCTTGATCTTGTTCTTGACATTTCCTGACTCGCCTTTTCTATTCTTGATCGTCTGGTGGTCGAGAGGAAGACTGTTGTTGGTTTTGTTCTTGATCTTATTATTATTATCCTCTTGTCTGATTCCAAGAGCTGCTTGCCTCTTCTTCCTGCTCTTGATCCCACACGCATTGCACAATGACTGCAGAAAATAACAAAACTTGATCAGACCAGAGAAAACAAAGTGATATCATCAAGCAAATCACCATTTATACTTCTTCTATGAGCAGACCAAAGAACCAACGATCAAGTAGCTCTGTTTTTTTTTGTCTATGATCAACACATTTCAGAATCTTAAAAGAGCCCTACACAATCCACACCTACTTAAATTGATCTGGTCACACTTATACAGTAAAACCTATACTTAAACCCACTTGAAACAGAGCTAATAACACAAGATCAACCAACATTTTTGAGTGTAGTGAAGTACACCTATGACTAGATCTACAGTTAGAAAGATCAAAAGGTTGATCTTACTTTAGGACCAGCAGGGCCACCACGCCAAAGTGGAGTCTTGTTTGTCCCGCAATCAACGCATGTCTTCTTCGTGTCGCCTCCACTTCCGCTACTGCTACAGTTTCCACTTTCCACATCGGAGGAATCTCCCGCCGTTTCGAGCTTCGTCGTCGTCTTTGTTTCTTCCGTCATTGACATCTATCAGATCAAAAGCAAACAAGACAACTTCAGTACAACAAACAACGCGATCGACCTGTAAGAAAGGATCAAGCGATCAAAGAAAACTCACATTGATTCACCTCGAGAATGGAAGCTCTTTGGCTCTAGGTGAAGAATCACAGAAAACGATAGAAATCGTCAGAGAAACGAGAAATCTCTGGCTTGTGAAGAAGAGAGAGAGTGTGATGGTGATGACGATAAGGAAGAGAGAGAAAGATGCCGCTGAGGAATAACGAATTAACCAAACGGAGATGGTTTTTATAACAATGGAGGAGGCGGGGACTATAAAACCCTAGATTTCCTTCTTCTAATTACTTCATCGCCCTCGCGCGCGGGATTTTATTACCACTGCGCCCACCCGCCAAAAATTAAACTAACAAGAAAAGAAGAGGGAAAATTGAATTTTACAACATTTATTATTAACTTTTTCAAAATTAAATCAAATTTACATTATTTTCAAATGTGGCGCTCAAATTTATTACAAAATTTACAGTTGTTTATGCAAATTGCCAAGTTGGGCTTCGAGATACATGCCTTCTCATCACCTGTCTTTTACACATTCTGTGTAAAATTCTTCACACGAAATGTAAGAATTCTTACAACTTGGTACAATTTTATATAAAAATAAACATTGGACACACCATATTCGATCAGTTTTTAAATATTTCAATTCAAATATAAGTATATATATATACACTTAAAAGTAGGATCTTTTTAATAATGCCTATAATCCCAGACTTTCCACTTTGAACAAAAAATATTGGAATACATATTTAACCCCTACTTAATCGAAGTTGACGATAAGCATTAATAACATCGATTTATGGGACATAATACTTTGAAAAAAAAAAAAGACATTAGTAATATAACATACAGAAAAGCGTGCTTATGCAGACAACAATAGCCCAACATGACTTGGACCGCACTGGAAAACAGATACATAAAAAAATATTAACAAAATAAAGAGACGCACCAAGTGGGCTTTTTTTGCCACCAATAAGACCAGAAAATGTTTGACCAACTTTTTTATGTTTTTTGACTTTGCAATGAGTGTTGTGTAGTAACTAATATAACAAAGCCCCCAGAGAGACACCAAACAACAAAACCAGACCACCCAAATTTTCCCATTTAGAGTTCATAAAATATACCCCCTCTCATTGACTCCTTACCCAACTCCCCAACAAAGCTTATTTTATGACTCAATCCCACCACCTGACCATACAAGATCAGGACAGACCAAGGCACCCCATCTGACTTTTAAACACAAGACCAGACTCTAATCAGACCCCATTTAAAACCAGTGCCCCCAAGACTCTTGACCTCCTTTGACTCTTCAATCATCATGCTTAGCTCCTGTTTAAACAAAACCAGACTCAAAGAATTACACACATGATTCACTCTACTCCCACCTACTCTATGCTTTGAGAAGCTCAGACATCTGGACAGTATTAGTTTAATCCTACAGTTAATTGAGTATTATTATACCTTCACTTGAAGTTGAATCCACCTGGAGGTGCGGCTGCATCGCTACCCCCAAACTGGAATCCCTGAGCAGATTCATCACCAGGTGGTAAAGTCTCGTCTTCCTCCTCCAACCAGTATGTTTCAAGAATCTTCACTGCCTTCTCATAAATCTCGCTGTTGTCATGACTCTGCAGATTCTCAATCTTTTCTAGTCCCTCAGCATCATCGATTAGCTGTGCATAATAGTTTGCATCCCCTGTGTTTCCCGTCACCTTCTCAGCTTCCCCGACTTTCAGAATGTTCTCTAGTCCTTCTAGACACACGGTGATAATCCTTGGATCCGGGCATACCAAAAGATCGCACAGTGGTTTCACGACTCCCTGATCCACCATGTACCTAAACGCACGCAACAAAGAGAATATTTAAGGGATCGTTTGAAAGAGAGCTAGCGAAGATTTTTAAAGGACGCGAGATCAACCAAAGATGGGGATGGTATCAAATAAGCTTACTTGATCTGGTCAGCAGAACCGCCCGAAGTGGCATTTGAGACTGCCCATGCAGCTTCTTTCTTTATATCGAACTCAGCATTTTGAAGCAGATTGACGAGAGGAGCAATCAAACCAGCTTCACATACAGCCTAAATTGCAGAAACGAAAAAATAGAGCAAGATAAACATACAGAAACTCTTTCTTCAAACAACCAAACCTCTCAAACTAATAATATTATTAAGCTGAACAAAAAAGTCAATTTTT
The DNA here is from genome assembly GCF_020379485.1 of Brassica napus. Classification (NCBI taxonomy): domain Eukaryota; kingdom Viridiplantae; phylum Streptophyta; class Magnoliopsida; order Brassicales; family Brassicaceae; genus Brassica; species Brassica napus. Next base: position 17,896,773 of record NC_063444.1, on the reverse strand, counting down.
CAGAAATGGATTACCTGAATCTGGTCCCTGTTTCCAGCAGTGATGTTTGAGATTGTCCAGCATGCTTCCTTTTTAATGCTCTTCTTATGGTTCTGAGTCAGAAGGCTCAGAAGACAAAGGAGTGCACCATGACTAATTACACACTGCAACAGACATTCTCATCAGCTCAGAATCAGCAAAAAGAAAAGAACTATCAAAGTAATCGTTATATATTTGAGTCACGAGAGCATTATACATCTAAATGTTTGAGAGTAACGAGAGCATTATAGGCAGGACACCAGAAATCGTGTGCACTATTTCAGAGATGCTTTGTGCTAAAGTAGCTATGTGAAAAGATGCATGATACTAGCGTCGACCAAATATTAAAAGAAAGATAGATATCATTCCAGAGTTACACCTAATATTCTCAATGTGATTTATCTGATTAGCAGGAAGCTATGCAAGTAACTTTTGACAGCCAATAGTCATTTATCATTATCATACTGTTCAAAATTTGGTTGCGAAGCTAGTGGTGTCACATTCTTCACATTACTGTTCTAGGAAGAGTGGAACATGCATGCTGGATATATATGAATGAAACTACAGAAGAGTAAGTCTACCTGCGTCTGCGCATCATCTCCAGTGACGATGTTACCAATACTCCGAAGAGCGGGTATAAGCACAGACGGTGACGGATGCCTACAGCAAGCCAAAAGTCAATGATATTCATTAACACATAATCATGTCCAAAGCGATGTAAATGAAAAGACTTACTGGAGAAGCTCGACAAGTCGAGGAACAACACCTGCCTCGATGACAGATTGGATTTTGTCGTTGGTGCCATCAGAAAGATAGGAGAGAGCCCAACAGGCATCCGTTAACACTTCCTCATCAGTCGAATGAATCAGGCGCTCAAGGGCTGGAAGTGCTGGACGGACCTGTTAGAGAAGCACAGATGTTAAAAATAATCTTCCTCGATCAAATAAGGAAGAGAATAAGACTGAAATGAGAAACAAACCTGGTCAAAAGGAGGCTGTGGCTTGCCCCTGCAGAAATTAGAGAGGGTCCAAGTAGCATTTCTGAGCATGGAGAGTTTAGCATGCTCATTCAACTGAGAGAGCAGCGGTAACAAAGCTCCCTTACTCAGTACAAGATCTCTGCACTGTGGAGAATCACCAGCAACGTTCCCTAATGCCCAAACAGCCTGACACAAGAACAGGTTAAGAAAATAAACTTTAAGAACATACTCTGCCTCGAGTATTAAAACCATGGAAACATATTTATACCTGCTCACGGACATCATCACTCTGGGAAGCCAAGAGCTGAACAAAAATGGGAACAGCATCATGTTGAATGACAACCTTCGTATGCTCAGAAGTCCCAGAAGCAATGTTCGTCAGTGCCCAAGCAGCTTCAAACTGAAACCACAACCACACACAAAAAGTATAAAGAATCTGATAATAAATGTAGTCAAATTTAAGAGATATACAAAAAGGATCCAAAAAACCTGAAGCTGTGGATAATCCTCCCTCATGAGAAAGTCCACAAACCTTGGCACAACACCAGCACCAATCACCTCTTCTATCGGAGGACTACGCTCTGCCAAAGCAAATCAAAAACCATGAATTCAATTCAACAACTTGTAGACTCGAATCAAGACTTTAGAGCTCAAAAGGTATATACCTATGGAAAGCAATTTACGGAACTGAGTAGTCGCTTCAAGCTGCAAGCTCCTATCATCTGACCAAACTCCACCGACCATAGAAGGCAAGCTCTCCAACTTAATCAAACCAATCGAAACGAATCTAATTAGTTCCCAATACAAACAAAAAAAAAATAAAAAAACCAAGAAATCGATTCCAGATCCGTGTAGATTATACCTTTTTCTCGACGGACGAAGCAGCAGAAGTGACTTGAGGCAGCTGCGTGGCTTGAAGACCCTCGCGACGCTTCTTCAGCAAGCTCTCTTCACGCTTGGTCTTGCGGATCTCCACCATGTTGTCTTCTCTCCTCCTGCGTCCTTCCTCTGCGTCCACCGCCACTTTGTAGCGGTTACGGCGAACCTCGGTCCTGGCGTTGGGTCTCAGAGACATGGCTACAACAAATCGGAATCTTCTTCTTCTTCTTCTTCTTCTTGCTCTGCGCGGGTGAATGAAAGTCACTAGCAGATAAGCCGCCGAGAGACTTTGTGTGTGTGTATATGTGAAAAAAAGTGTATGTATAGGATCGGCGGATAGAGAGAGAGCGTAAACCCTAGACGAAGTGGAGGGGTACGAGAAAAGAGGAAAATTATTGAATTTCCTCTGCTTCATTCATTGATTTGTAAATAATGATTCAATTTCGTTGCTTTATTCATTTGTTATTATAAATAACTTTCAGATTTTTAATAATTTTTGAATCTTACAAGTAAATTTTAATTAATATTTATAAATTTATAGATTTTCTTTTAAATTTGTGTATTTTATATTTTAACAAAAAAAATCTAAATGTACTAAAATTTACAATAAAGTAAATTAAATGAATAACATGTAATTTTAAGGGGTTTTTGCTAAAACTAACCCACAACTTGATTTTAACCTCAAACTTATACCCAAACTTGAATCAAATGCAAAACTAACCTAAAAGCCTAGTGAAATTACAGCTCAGCCCCTTGTGACCAAACAAAAAAACAGAAGTCATTTTTACGAATATAGCCCTAGTAAATCGTCTTAGTCGTCTGAGATGTTGGAAGTCGTCTGGACGACTGAAGTGTAAGTCGTCTGGTACCGGTTTATTTTAAAAATAATTTATAAATCTTGTAAAAAAATATTTTGATGCGTGAAAAATAAAAATCAAGTAATTATAAACAGTTTTAAGTGATATAAATTAAGATATGATAAAATTGATTTGTTTTGAAGATAGATGAGTGAAAGTAGTGAATCATGAAATACTTTGGTTTAGGAGTTTGGCAAACATATGTTGTAGTATTGTATGTATTGTTAGGGTTAGATTTTGGAAAACTAAAATGTTTTTTTCAAAAATTAGTTTTCACCTATATGTGTTTATTTATGTGTATAGTAAACACTTTTCAAGTTTGATTTGATTTTATGAAGTCTTTAATTAGATAATTAAGTTTAGGGGTTATGTTTAGGGCGTGGACGACTTATATTTCAGTCGTCTATTGAATAATTTACTCGGACGACGTATATTTTAGTCGTCTGTTGAATAATTTACTCGGACGACTTACATTTCAGTCGTCTGGTGAAGAAATTAAAACAGATGACTTACATGTAAGTCGTCCAAATATTTCTGCCTAAAATTTTTTTAAAAAATTATTTTCCCGCTTAAATAATTTAAACCAGACGACTTACTTGTAAGTCGTCTGGAAAGTCTTCTATTTTAGTTTCCCGCTAAAAATATTTAATTTCCCGCTAAAAATATTAAACTCTTCTGGACGACTTACATGTAAGTCGTCTGTTTTAATTTCTTCACCAGACGACTGAAATTTAAGTCGTCCAGGAAGTCGTCTAAGTAAAAAATATTTAATCTAATTGGATTTTTTGTCTCCCTATATAAAGAAAAATTTACACATTCTCTCTCCTCCTCTCAAATGGCTGCAACAAAAATGTAATGTTCATCATTCTAAAACTCTCCAACCTCTCTCTAATCTCTTAGACTTGAAAACACCAAACTTTATATGAATTTTTCAGTTTTGTCTCATGTATTTCTTACTAATCTATCTCTTTTACAGGTTTTTAATCAAATGGTACTCATCTTCCATTAATTTAAAGGTAAATCTATTAATTTTAGATATGTATTTTTGTGTGTTCTATAAATGTAGATTTATCTAATATTCCACTCATTTTCTCTATTTTTAAGTCATTTGAACGTTTTTGGATATGCAGGTTTTTCAGATCTGGATTTGATATGCAGGTTTTTCAGATCTGGAAGACTTCTTGGACGACTTACCTGTTAGTCGTCTGGAAGTCGTCTGGACTTCTTGGAAGTCTTCTGACAAAGTCGTCTGGACTTCCAGGAAGTCGTCTGGACTTCCAGGAAGTCGTCTGGACTTCCAGGAAGTCGTCTGGACTTCAGGGAAGTCGTCTGGACTTCCAGGAAGTCGTCTGAACTTCATGGAAGTCTTCTGACGAAGTCTCCCTTTCATAATAGATCTGAGCGTTTTGGTAAGTTCTTATGTCTGATTTTTCTTCATTTGGGAACTTCTTGTTGTATAAAGTTCTTACTTTTTTCCCAAACTAAAACTCTCCAAACCCACTCTAATCTCTTTGACTTGAAAACACCAAACTTTATATGAATTTTCCAGTTTTGTCTCATGTCTTTCTTACTAATCTATCTTTTTTGCAGGTTTTTAATTAGATGGTACTCATCTTCCACTAATTTAAAGGTAGATCTATTATTTTTAGATATGTATTTTTGTGTGTTCTGTAAAGATAGATTTATCTAATCTTTCACTCATTTTTTTCTGTTTTTAAGCCATTTGAACGTTTTTGGATATGCAGGTTTTTCAGATCTGGATTTAATATGCAGGTTTTTCAGATCTGGAAGACTTCTGGGACGACTTACCTGTTAGTCGTCTGGAAGTCGTCTGGAAGTCGTCTGGACTTCTTGGAAGTCTTCTGACAAAGTCGTCTGGACTTCCTGTAAAGTCGTCTGGACTTCCTGTAAAGTCGTCTGGAAGTCGTCTGAACTTCCTAAAAGTCTTCTGACAAAGTCGTCTGAACTTCTTGGAAGTCGTCTGGACTTCTTAGAAGTCGTCTGGATTCTTAAAAGTCGTGTGGTCTTGTCTACTCAAGTGGAATCTAAGCTTGTCTTTGTAGAGGAATGATCTATAATAGTTTTGTTTGTGGTCTGTTTTGTGAATTGCATGTCTACTCTTTTAGTTGTGAATTTTTTGTAAAATCAGTAATAATGTTTTCCAAGATTTATTAAATGTGCTAACAATGTGTTTACACATTTACAAATCAATGAAATAATAGACTTCAGTAGCATTTTTCTTATCTTTGGATCTCTCATATGCAATAATAAACTCCAATGGCCTTTTTCTCATCTTAATAAACAAGAATGTTGGTAGCTTTATATTGATACAACATTTTAAGAAGTATTTTAACCCTTTTTCCAACTCATAACAATAGTCATCATTATTGTCTATAACAATAATACTTAAGAGATGGAAACAAACAATAGTAACTAGTCAAAGCATATCATATTTTATTATAAGTTTGCGTTGAAAAACTTAGTCAAATTTAGTAAAACTAAGGGAGAGAACATATTTTGTAAATATGAGTTTTACATATCTTGAAGTTACTTATCACTCTTAAAAATACAAGTTATTCAAAAACTAACGTAGAAGACTTAAAAACTAGCGGAGAAGACGCGGACGACTTCAATCTAAGTTGTCCAGACGACTAAACTATACGTCGTCTGGTCAACACAGAGGTTATTTTTGCAATTGACTTTGAAATCTGTTATTTCGGACGACTGAAAAATAAGTCGTCTACTATTGTTTGGCTAAAAAAAAAACTCCAAAAAAGCTAGACGACTTACATTTCAGTCGTCATAGGTTAGTTTTGCATTTGACTGGATGATTTCAGAAGTTTGACTTTTCTGGACGACTTACATTTCAGTCGTCTAGTGAAAATTAAAATAATAATATTTTTTTAAAAGTAGACGACTTAAAGTTAAGTCGTCATAGGTTAGTTTTGCAATTGAAAAAAAAAACTTCAAGATTTAATTATATACAGACGACTTATAATTCAGTCGTCCACGAGACGACTGAAATGTAAGTCGTCCAGGATTTACGAGGTTTGACCAGAATCTCAGAAAAAAATCCTGGACGACTTACAAGTAAGTCGTCTCGTGGACGACTGAAGTATAAGTCATCTGTGTATAATTAAATTTTGAAGTTTTTTTTTTCAATTGCAAAACTAACCTATGACGACTTAACTTTAAGTCGTCTACTTTTAAAAAAATATTATTATTTTAATTTTCACTAGACGACTGAAATGTAAGTCGTCCAGAAAAGTCAAACTTCTGAAATCATCCAGTCAAATGCAAAACTAACCTATGACGACTGAAATGTAAGTCGTCTAGGTTCTTTGGAATTTTTTTTGAAACCAAACAAAAACAGACGACTTAACTTTCAGTCGTCTCAGGTTACAGATTTCAAAGTCAATTGCAAAAATAACCTCTGCGTTGACCAGACGACTTCCAGGTAAGTTGTCTATATCCAGACGACTTCCCAAGTAAGTCGTCTGACGAACAGATCTGGAAAAAAACTCGATGTCATACCTTTAATTGGTGAGATAAGTTCCTTAGCATACATAAGGCTTCTCCAAGCACACAAAATCACAAACGAAAGTAACCCACCCAGAATCGTTAGCTTCTATGACTCTATGAACCATAAAAAATTTAGAATCAAAATCTTGGGTTTTTTTAGCTCATTGTGGAGAGAAAGTGAGAGATATGTTGTGTTTAGTTCACAAGAATGGAAAAAGAAGAAGGGTAAATCGATTTTGGGAGCATTAAAAGCTTCAAATTGGTTGTTCATGGTGGTTGTGGTATTGATGACAATGGCAATCTTGTAATTACATGAAGATGATGAGGGTGAGAGAGTAAAAATGTCATTTTCGAAAAAAAAAGAAAAAAAAAATTGATGGCATTTTCGTAAATTATATAAACTTGTGGGGTGAATAGGGCAAAACCAATTTTCAAAAAAAAAGGAGGTTAGTTTTGTGTTTGACTTTAAGTTATAGGTCAATTCTGCAAAAAGCACTAATTTTAATATATAAAATAATAATAATCCATGTTGTTTAAATTTATATAATTTGAAATTAAAATAATAATCCATTTAGTTTAATCTTTTTGATTCTTAAAAATATAAAATTTCTAGCCAGCTTGGTTTTGCTTGGTATATAATAAGAATTTAAAAGTATATTCGTTTTTGGAGTAGATAATAAAACACAATCATTAGTAGCCGTAGGTTTTGAAGAAGTGTACACACATAATATTATGTACGGCTCAGACATCTGAAAGGAAAAAAAAAACATGGTTCTGATTGGGTTGGGGATATGGTCTTAGCGGAGGTCGAGGACTTCGTATTTGAGTTTGGCGTTGAGGAAGACGTGTGAGCAATGCTCATAGATTGGGTTACCGTCTTCTGATTCTTCGTGCGGGTGGAAGCCTCGCTGCTGGCAGTTTCGGATCACGGATACACCTGATGGGTCCGAGAGATGGAATATCCCGTGAGGTGTTGTTTCGTCTGTCGGAGCCATCACGATTGCTACTGCTTCCGGTAGCATTATCTGTCAGAGGGACAAACCCATATGGTTAGACATCATAAGTGAACATGTATATAGATATTGTAATGGGAAGTCTGTAACCTGATACGAGTAGTGTGTATGAAGATCAACTGATGACATGAAGCAAGTTTGTGTAGGGTGTGTCTGAAAACAATATGTAATTAGCCACCAGAATATTAACAACTAATCTCTGAAGACAATGATAGTGAATGAGAATTGCTGCTTGACGAGGCTAAGAGAACTTACATGAATCCAACCCAAGGGAAATAAAGAGAGTCTGTCCTGAACTTCGAATATTTCCTCTTCGTTTAGTGTTTGACACTGTACATTAAAAAATAAATAAAGATAGTCGGAATGTGAAAAGGCTGTCACTAATTGTTATTGATGTAAATGGTTAAGAAGGAACATACAGAATCTGAGGTTGACTCCTGCTTTGGGATTATGAGAGTAGTGATATGAAAAACCCTGTTTTTCTACAAGTGATGACAAGATAATCTCAGCTGATCATGAACGCGAGCACAATATAATATATGAATGCAAAGGTGTGTTCCGTCTATACTCACCAGAGAGCCAGCAAGCACTCCACAAGTTTCTAGATTCTTTTCTGTGTTTGACCGAGCTAGCCTTAAGAAATCTTCCATTATCCGCACAGGCTTCAACAGCAGATTTTAAAAAGGGAGTCGAAATTAGTAATGGTTTAACAAGACAAAAAAAAGAGAGCAGAAAAACAAGAGCGCCAATTGTAGCAAGTATATGAGATTTAATGGGCATGGATCCACTTCTTTTACTTAAAAATATATTCATATCCCAATGTTCCGTTCAATAGTTTCTGGATTAATCAATGAACTGATCCTTGAGCTCATACAGAGTTAGAATAATCATGGATATCGTCTCAATGTTTTCAACTTGAAATGCATGTCTTTTCTATTTTTCTCTCACAGACACCAATTGATGGAAATTGCAAAAGAAATAAAATAAGAAATATCTACAACATACCACATGCAAATGCTGATAAGCATTGCTGCCTTCTTTTTCTTCTAATGAAGGAAGTGCAGGTCCTGGTCTAGGATCAGCTACTTTAGATGGGCAGATTTGGGCAAACTCTTGATGCACTTGGGCAAGCACAGGAGGTGGGGTAGGTTGCTTCATACCCACAAACTGAAAGGGGTCTTCAGTTGCGTCACTGACAAACTGGGAAGTAACCGCCTCAGAATGTCGCTGCCATCGACCATCATCCAAGGAGAGCACAGAGTTCAACGTTTGGGAATCACTATTTAGTGATGTTGAGGAAATGCCAGGTCCAGCGTCAATCACACTGTAGATATACGTGGACATGGTCAAAAATAGGCATGACTTCTATAACGAAATTCTTAAAAGGTAACACAAGATCAGTATTTACCCTGAATTTTCAGCAGAAACCCAATCGGTATTACTCGGATACTGAACCTGTCATTCCATACAAGTTAAAGATTTTTCAGATCCTTTAGAACTAAAACTCAAATTAACATTGGATTATACCCACAAGGAAAAATAAAGGCTAAGAATATGAGAGGATAACAAATATCAGCACTTTCCACCTTTATCTCCGACTTGGGTGCAACCCATTGACTTTTAAGACCATTTGGACCTAGAAATGAATGTCTAGATAAGGTTGCTTGGTTTGCAGGCAGAAAATCAAAAGATCTGCAGGTTCAGGAAAACAATTAAAGTCTCAGTTACAATCTCGGATTGACACGGGCAAACACGTTAGTCTTCTATACTCATACATCTTCAAAATTATTATGATTGCACAAACAGACAGAGGTCATGCAAGAAAACCAGTAACATATATTGTCTTGCATGCCCCTATTTCTCAAGGTTTCCAAAAAAATAATAGCAAATGAGAATACTCACAACTTCTGGAATTGCTGATCAATCGGTGTACGATTTGAAGATGAAGTCAGACTATTGTTATACGTCGAGGATGGTTGAGATGTTGTCTGCATTCAAGGAAGGAAGAAAAGAAAATAGATTTGAAGTTTGAAGAGCATGGTTATTAAAGATGCAGATTGAGTCAACAAAATCTTATGTACTAAATGCAAATTTTAAAGTCTTGAACCTTGTTAATATCAGGTCTAGAGTATGGATCTCTGTGGACAGGAGGCCATTCAACAGCATCTGAACTATATGATACGACAGGGAAATCACTTCCAACCCGATGCAATTCATCGTCTTCTCGGTTCAGCTCATCCACTCGCCGGTCAAATTCCGGTTTCAGAGTCTCGAGCTCATTGATTACAGACCGCAACCTCTGTTGTACAAAACAAAAAGTTTGGCTCTTGAGAATTTTACAATGCCTGTCGAGATTAAAACAACACTTGAAGGCTAAAAATAAAGATACCTGACCTTCCTACTCCCAAGTCTTGCTTGTGGAAGCGATGCCTGGTAATCTTGATGGAAAGGAACGGTTTCAGAAATCAAACTGTAATTAAAAAAAAAAAAAAACTTTTAGCTAGAAGTCTAAAAAGTAGACATAGTGATCCATTTATCCTCACCTTGAATATCTAAGAAGCATGATATACAAATCAACAACATTCTTCTCTTCGCGATATATGCTGGCCTGAGCAATGAACAATCAATTAGCTGCTTTGCAAAAAGAGAATCATACAATTGTAACGCTTCATTACAACATATCTCTCTCTCTACAAGATCATTCCTGTTTTTCTTCTAATGACTAGGTTAAAATTGAAGTATGCCGATTCGAACTTGTGATCTTTTAGATCCAGTCCTAGAGTTTTAACCACTAGGCCAACTCCTTTGAAACAAAACACTTAGGACGATTACTTCGAGATATCCTAAGAAAACCACATCCTAGAGACGGTTAACACTGAACTCCGATGGGGATTGGAATCATCGGTTGCGATTATCGGGGCATACCTGACGGAGAAGATTATCGGCGATGCGGTAGTAGTTACGGAGAGGAATACGGTTATCCACCTCGATCTTACGAGCCACCTTGTTCAGATCAATCTTCATCTTCACCCGTAGCTGATTTGATTTCAATCACTTCTCCAGCTTAGGATCAAAGAAAGAAAGCATGAGTTATAGAAAATAATCAAACGGTGTCCTCTTAAAACACATGTCGACATGATTACCAACGAAAATAAAAATCCGTCTAGGAAACTTATTGGGCAATTTCCATGTTTGACTGAATTTCCAGGGGTGTAATCTTATTTTATTTTTGCTGTTATATTATTCATATTCAAGGTGGTAAAGGAAGAATGAAATAAAACAACCAACATAATATAATTTTCTACGAAATGATCAGAGCAGTTTCAACTAGAAAATCAGAAATTATATATTTGCCTTCGTGAAACATATGAAATCTTGAATGTCTGTAATCAATTTTGAAGAGTCTTTGTATCTTTCAGCCCAGTCAAAAAGTTTAGGTATGTACGAACTTCTTTAATCATTGTGATCAGGTTTTTACAATATGTCTATAAATTTTGGCAAGTCAAATGTTGCAGCATATTCTCCATCTCCCAAATAAATGCTTCTAATTCTGAATACAAAACTGATTTCGGCATCGAAGGTTCCTTGTCCCCAATAGTTGGTTTTGTCCAGAGATATCTTTTAAAACTTAACTGCAGCCACTGAATTGAAAGGTTTGATTCCATGATCCATCAACCAAACAAAGGTTCTCCAAGCATATGGCTTGTGAGTCAGTGTTACTTAATGGATGTGATGTGCAGGAACATGGAGAAATAGAAGCACTTATTTGGGAGATAGAGAATATGCTTCAACATTTGACTTGCCAAAATTTATAGACATCGAGAAATAGAACCTTTGTTTGGATGTGATGTGCAGGAACAATCACATTCGCTGAGAACCAAGCTTGACACTCTCCTTCTGCGTGTCTGGTTAGATCTTGGGGATCACTGTCTATCCCCTGAATAGTTTATCATTCCTACCTTTCTAAAGATACCAAATTATCGAAGGGCAAGGATCCATATCCAGCTCAGAATCCTCGAAACTGTTTTTCTCCAGAAAAATAATTCATATTGGCATAAATACTCGAAAGATGTCTGGTATTGATGGAGTTGCTGATATTTCCCATGCCTGTAGGGCCGGTGAACACTCAAAGATTTCATAAGTTACTGACTCATCTGAATCCCCAGATCTAGAGGAATAGTATCACAACGCATATGACGACGTGTCAGATTCCTCATTACCGCTACATGGCCGGTAATCAGCTGCAAAATAAGATGGCACATCTTTTGAGGAGCCTTTATTTTCCAAGTAAAAGCTTGTAGCGCGGTGATACTAGGTTCTGTATAGACTTCCTCTATCTCAAATTTTAAGACATGCCTTGCCACTCAATATCCAGACTTAACAATATATTGACCACTCTTTGTGTACCATCTTGGTGAGTGGTTCGACTTATGGCCAAACTACGAATTAGCGCTATATCCTCTTGAACAACAAAATTTTCAAGCATCTTAAAGTCCCTTCCTTAAAATCCCCATTGGTAAGATCACTGACAATCAATATCGGATGAACTAACGAGACATTAGGCTGTTATCTAGCTGGTATTGTAGGTATCCAAAAATCGTTCCACAATTTAACTTCATATCCATAATGAGTCTTCTGCCGAATCCCCATCAATAGTATTTTTCTTGCCGTTGAAATACTTGTCCATATCGAGGAAGGATCGTAGAAATTACTCGCAATGGCGAGCTAAGTCTGAAATATTTTTCACCCAGAACCCGAACTAAGAAAGAGTTTGGAAAATGTACCAATCGCCATAACTATTTTGCCAAAAAGCAAGACTGAATTTATGGATCATACATAATCTAATTCTACCCCCTTCTCTCGATAGACACAGGTTCTCCCATTTTGCCTAATGGATTTCTCTTTTAGGTGGATTCGAACTCCACCAAAATTATAAAATGGCACTTGCAAGACTCTCACATATCTCCAAAGGAACCAAGAAACTAGACATAACATATGTCGGAAAAACTAATAAAATGGATGTAATTAGGACTTTTTTTCCTCTTGATAACCACCTGCCTATCCGACCATTGACTTTGTTTCGTAATATGTCCTTTAGATGTACAAACAACTTGCATTTAGATCCGGTAATATATTCTGGTACCCCTAAGTAGGAACCCATTCCTCCCTCATTCTGAATCTTAAGTGTATCTTGTATTGTTTGCCTCACATTCCCAAGAACTCTCTTACCAAAGAGTAGAGAAAAGTTTTTGATGCGTTGTCTTGAAGCTTTCTCATATTTTCTTACTATTTTCATAACTTTTTCACATTTACGGGGCTCCGCCTTATAAAAAAAAAGGCTATCATAAAAAATAGAAGGTAAGATACCAAGGGACTAGCACGTGAAACACGCATCCCCGTTATCTTTCCTTGATTCTTTGCATGACTGAGAAGGCTGATGGGCGAATTCGTGCATAAAATAAATATGAAAGGAGACAAATGATTTCTTTGACGTAATCTTCTTTCAAAAACATTATTCTCTCTTGGTTGGCCATACATAAGGACTTTGTACTTAACCGATGATATGCACCGCATAATCCAATTTATACATGTGGACGAGAATCCCATTTTTTTCATTACTGCTCTAATAAAGTCTTATTCCATCCGTACGCTTTTCTCATATCTGTATTTATTGCCATCCTCGTGTTCCTTCTACCTGGTTTGTTCTTAGCGCATGAAACATCTCATGCAATCAATATATTGTATGTAATCTGTCTTCTAAGAACACAGTCTCACTAGGTTTCAGAGTTACGGTATGGTAGGACTTTTTTTTTTAATCTCTTACATAAGACCTTTGAAATTATCTTATAGCTAACATTACACAAGGTGATCGACATGAATTGAGTAATCTCATTAGGCTTGTCCTTCTTTGGGATGAGACAAATATTTGTATCATTAGTCCTTGTACCATAGTACCATCAAAAAAGAACTGATTAACGATAAAAGTTAAATCCTCTTTAAATATATCAAGAACTTCTGATAAAAAAAATTGCCATCCCATGAGGTCCCGGAGTTTTCTCCGAGTGCATTGCAAAAAGCGTTAGCTTTACCTTACATTATGTAACGAGTATGTCAGTTCTTCATTTATCGATTCAATGATGGTAGTCGATACATCGGCTAGAGCTTCATCAACTTCCTCCAGATTGGACGATTCGAAGATTTGTTTGTAATAACTGGTAGCCATTGCTATCAGACCCTCCTTATCATCTACCGTGTTTTCCTAGTTATCTAGTAAGCATGTAATTTGATTTTTGGCTCTTCGTTGCTTTGTTACGGCATGGAAAAACTTAGTTTTTATCCCTTTTCCATAGCCAAAAAAATCTATTATTTTGTCTCCAGAACATTTCTTCAGTCTTAACAGCCTCAGATAGTTATTTCAACGCCTCTGTTATCTCCTAAGTTATGGCCTCATCATTTGAATACAAAGTCTCAACTTTTTCTTTAAGTTCCTTCACATGTTTTCAGAATTTATGTCATTAAGCCTTCTCCACTGATTCAAAGCTTTACGGCAACTTGAGATATACTCCATAATATTCGCCTATGAGGGGATGTTATTATAAATGACACTTAATAAGTTGGTATAATCAACATTTTTTGTATATTGGTCTAGCACATTAATAAGCGCTTATCTGTGTTTTTTTTGGGGCTTAGTAGGCCGGTGTTCAATTAGTTTCTTAGCATGATCCAAAACCGATCCATACCATTTTTTCGGATTAGATCGAATTATTGGATTTGGTTTGTTTGCGCAAGCGTAGCTTAGTTTACTTAACTTGTGGGCCGGCTTGTTTTATTGTAATAAAGTTAATTAAGTTTGTTTTGTTAAGAAATAACTTTATAATTTATAGTATCGAAAAATTTAAATAAGAGTAGAATTTGATACCCGTAGAAAGCAAATAACACTAGTATAAGGGAGAGAGTTTATTATAAGGAAGAAGAAGAAGATGTAATGGTTCTTTGATTATAAACTCTTGTTCTTGTTTATGGTGTACAAAAGAGTGAGATGAGTGATGATATTTATAGTGAACAACAATACATAAAATAACAAAAATGGTGCTTAATTTGGTAAATGAGTGGGTGATCATAGTGTTTGATGAGTAGATGATCATAGTGCTTGAGTTGGTAAAGGAGTGGATGATCATAGTGCTTGAGTTTGGTAAAGAAGTGGATGATCATTTCAATGCTTATCTTATAACACTCCCCCTTGATCATCCATCTTGTATTACGTGGTGCCTCGTTAAAAACCTAGTCATGGAAAACCCAATGGGAAAAACCGTAGTAAAAGTAAAAAGAGTACAACTACGTAAGCTCCCCCTCGAATGAGTAGTCATAGACCTTTAGAACAATGATAGATTTTCATCTCTCAAATTGTAACATTCTCTTTGGGTGTCTATCTTTTGTATGTTCTTTGTTGCCTCGTTAAAACCTTGTCATGGAAAAACCCAATGGGAAAAAAAAACCATGATAAAGAAAAAGAGTACAACCACACTTACTATCATATTTCTTTCTCTGGAAATAATATCTTCAGGATATGCATTCCAATCAACTCTCTTCAGAGAATTAAGCTTAAGATAATAAACTCTATTCATTTCTATTATGATATCTAGGGCCTTTAGACTTCTTGTCCATAATTCTCTTTTGACTTAGACAATAGTTTATTGGTCTATTTGGATTTCAAACCAAATTTCTTACATATAATCGTATAGAAATTCGTCTCGTACATACGAATTATTCATTTGTAACTATAGAAGTTACTATTATGATTTTCTTTCTTTTCACATAAAATTACATCTTTTAGTAATGAAAAAGATTAATAATTTTCTTAAATAACACTCTTACGTATGATATTTCAGGACCAAACATATACGAGCATCTTAAATAAAATACTTTAAGGATCTTTATGATAACATCTCAGTTTTAGATCTCCAGTTTAGAATACATAAAAATAATATAGTATTGTCAAGAGTTTTCTTCCAAAATATAATTTTTTCTATAACTCTTCAGGAGTTTTGATTATATTCAAATCATAATTCTATTGATTTATAATCTCTTGATAAATACAAATGGATACATTTGTTAACCTTATAATATTTCATATATCCCATAAAATAGTTTGTTTCAATTCGATCGAATATGCAGAGTTCCCGGGAACATGATTTTGATATCATCAATACTTCATGGATTATACTTTCAGGGATTAACATTTTTCAAGTGGATTGTTTCATTCAAGTTCTTCCTTTATTACCAGACTATAAGGAACTTGAAACTAGTTGCATCTACCACATGAAATTATGTCTCTTCACAATTAATTTCATATTGATCCTTCTTTGTGTGCAACGGTTCATTTACATCTCACTTGTTTTACACCTTTTAGTGTATGGACTACTGGTCCAAATACTTCTCTATTTCACAAGAAGTTTATATCTTTGTCTATTGCATCTTTCTGATTTGGCCAATCATTTCTTTGTGTACACTTTTTTAATAGACTTTCTTTCATGATCCTCTTTCTCATTTATTATATCAACTGCTACTTTGCATGTATAATATCATCGACGTCAATTTTCTTATCGGTTCCATTTTGTTTCATACATGACATAACTTATTGAGATCTCTTCATTTGTCTCAGGTACCTGAATTTTCGTCAGTCATGTTTAATTTCTCTTCTGGAGATCATACAAAAATATATTGCCTCGTTTTGACCATTATCAATATATGCTCCTTTTCATTTACGAGGATTTATCTTGGGAACCAATATGTCTACCACGCTGCAGGCGTGACTAGCAGTTTGATATTGTTCTTGTAGAACATTTATTCTTATTGGAGCATTTACAGCTGGTATATGTGACTTGATCACTATATTTATATGGGTCGTGTCTGGCAACTGCTTTAGTAAGTTTTGAAATGAATTATCTTTTGGACTTATATTTCACATTGTGTTTAGCCCGAGGATCAATGATAATTCATTTCAACTTATTTTCTTTTCCAGCTGTTTATTTTCCCCCCCTTATGTTGGAAGTACTAACTCATTTTTAGAATTCATGTATAGCCTTACTTATATTTTTCGGGATGGCTCTGGATTCTTAAGTGTCAATAGAGATTTATATCCAACATATATTTCCAACCTCATTTGAAAACACATCTTCATTTGAAGCTCTGTGGCGGAGCAACATCCAACATTCTTAGATGAAAATGATTGGTTTTTGATCCTATACCAATGATGGGGAGAACTAGTGAATATTTATTGGCTTGATGCGAACCAGTGTTGCTCAAAATGTTTAGCACTTATCTCAGTGAATGTGCTATAGTCGTTAAAGACTTTAAGAAGTGAATTCACCAATATTATAAAAATGCATAGTGGGTGATCAGTCCACTAACATCTTCGTTATTTATGCCAATATCTTATTTTGGCTGGTGAAAACCATATTACCCTTTTATCTTATGGGTAAGCAACATATGTCAAATCATTCGGAAGAATCTTCTGGTTCTTATATGACTATGCATATGACCTTTAAGTATATATTCGCATTATTAATGAACCAAAATGGTCTAACTGATTCATGCCAAATGTAAACTTCTAGTTTACTATACATTTATCTTCATTATACTAATCTTTGTGTAGTACAATATATAAGAGGCTGTAGATATTTTCTCTAAAATACTTATACTGCTTTGAGAATTATTTCTGATTGAAATGTATATATCATTTCTTTTGCTTATTGTCTCAACATAAGTGTCTCAAAATCTTACGGATTTACTTTGAGAAAAATTCATCAATCTTAGTTTTAGTGTAAACATAATCTTCTGGATGTTTGACTTATCATAAAAAGTAAGATTCTTTAACTCTTCCCCTCGAGATTATAATACTACAGGTTTATCAATCTCGAATGTATCTCATTTCTTAATCAACAACATATCCTACATGGGTTATGTATTTTTCGTAGATCCTTTTAACTTTTGATACTTATAAATATACAATACCTTAAGAACTTTAAATTGCATTCTTAAGAACTTTAAATTAAATTTTTATGTGCAGTAATACTATGTATACTTCTGGAGCATCATATATATCCTCTTTTTAAGCATTCTATAAGTTTTTACTACCTTGTATTGTACACACAATAAATTTTCTTTCATCTTCAGATGAATTCATAATTTCTTTTATTTATTACCATGTTTATTTTCTCAACTTTAAGTGAGAGTATGAGTTCTATAAAGAAACTCTTTGGACCTTGACCTCATTTATGCTCACGTCTAAAACCACTATTTATGAGTTTTTTAAATTTCATATTCTCTTCAGGAGAATGAATCATAATCAACTAGACGTGATTTATCAATAGATATTTTTCAATATATATGCATCATAAAAAAATTTCTTGAAGAAATTTTACTTTTAAACTTAACATCCAACATAGTTGGCTTTATTTACAGACTTCAGGTCTTGTAATCTTTAAATGCAAAATACAAAATGAGCTTTAGGTAATCACTTCAGGTGATAATACATTTTTTATATATATTATTCTCCAAAACTTATGGATCTTTTAGAGTCAAGCTTTAAACTTAAAATCCTCAATATAAATGGTAATAAAATCAAAATATTTCAAATATATATAAATATGTATTAACAAAGGTGTCTTATTATATCAGAAAATAAATAAAACTTTCATAGTAATTATTATATAGACTATATTATTACTCTCATGCTTTTTAACAAAGTTTAACCTATCAATCAATTTAATGAACAAATTTATATCACTGCCAACTTCATGCAAATTGATTTATCTAATCAAGTTTGTTAAACTTGTATATAAAGCATAAAAATACTTATCTTATAAACAGAAGTATATCGGCGATGAAAGTTTCAGCTGTTCACGTTTCTGAATTGGCTGATAGCTTGTACAAATCTTTCCGAGAGAATACACAATCATGAAAACTTTAAATTTTGCTCATATAAACATGGCCATTACATTAGTAAATATCAACATATAATCCAAATTCTTTTATGATATTAGACCAAAGACTAATCGACTACAAAACTAACCGATTACAAATAATTTCTTTTATGATGTTAGACCATGAATCATAAAGTATGTTTCCTTAATACCATTAAACCATGAAGCATATTAAAGTATAATAAGCAAAATTTAATTCATCAAATAACTATTATTCTTACATATAGACAAGCGTTGATATATATATATATATATATCATCGTCTAAAATGACTATATATATATATATATATATTTTTTTTTTTTAGAATTTCGCAATTTTAAAATGAACCATTTATTATGAACTTCATAATTTAAAAACCGTTTACATTAATCATACAAGCAATAACAAGTAAATATAATGTAAACAAACATAAGGCGATGTTAATGCCAAAATATTCATCAGTGGTTCCTCCAACAAAAATAAAATACATAGCCGAAAAAATATAAATCGCACATAAAATTAAAGCTAAGCGACTCATCTTCATTGCGATTGAAAAAACGAAATATGGCGATTTGAAAATTTTGAGAGGAGATGAAATGTTTTTGGATGAGTGAATGAAGTGAAGAATGAGTTGTATTTATAGATGAAAATACTGTTCATAGCCGTTTGAAAAAGAGAAAAATTTTGAAATTTTTTCTTTGTGACCGTTGGGTTAAATCGAGTGCACTAAAAATCAGTCTGAAAATATCGTATTAAACGATCAATCAAATCTATTAAATTTCATAAAATTTTGATAAAAATAAAAATTATGGTGAATAAATATTTTTTTTTGTTATGATAATAAATTATGCGACGGCTCAGCCGGTCAATGCAGAATAATAAATAAATTATACGGCGGCTCGGCCGACCAATTAGCAATAAACAAAATATAAGGTGGCTCAGCCGACTAGTTATCAACAAACAGAAAATAAAGGCGGCTCGGCCGTCCAATTAACAATAAATAGAATATAAGGCGGCTCGGCCGACCAATAAATTAATTAAAATATTAATAAATAATATAGGCGGTATTCCGGCCAATATAACATAATATAAATAATAGTACATGCGGTATACCGACCATTATAGCAGAGTATATATGATACAATAAATTTTACCGAATTGCAGAACGATCGTGCTGATAACGTGTTAAGAAATAACTTATAATTTATAGTATCGAGAAATTTAAATAAGAGTAGAATTTGATACCCGTAGGAAGCAAATAACACTAGTATAAGGGAGAGAGTTTATTATAAGGAAGAAGAAGAAGATGTAATGGTTCTTTGATTATAAACTCTTGTTCTTGTTTATGGTGTACAAAAGAGTGAGATGAGTGATGATATTTATAGTGAACAACAATACATAAAATAACAAAAATGGTGCTTAATTTGGTAAATGAGTGGGTGATCATAGTGTTTGATGAGTAGATGATCATAGTGCTTGAGTTGGTAAAGGAGTGGATGATCATAGTGCTTGAGTTTGGTAAAGAAGTGGATGATCATTTCAATGCTTATCTTATAACATGTTTAATATTTGCTTATCTTATAACATGTTTAATATTGTTATCAAATTGATAAGTTCATGCACGTCCGCATAAAATATTTATTAAATAAAAACTAAAATTATTATTTTATTTTTTTGGCATTACTAAAATTATTTTTTATGTTATTTTTTTATGTACAATTCTCTCCAATGATCATTTTTCAAGTTTTTACCAAAAGAGTTTCCAAGTAAGAATATGAGCAAAACAAATTTATTAAAAAGATAAAATATTATTATATCCTTACTTTATAGATATTTAAATATTTATTATTATAATAAATAGATAAAAATAATTATTTGTTTTTTGAATAATACTTTTTGAATTCGAATTTTTTTTATTTTTTAAATTTTTATTTCGAATCCAAAAATTATTTTTAAAACTATTTAAAAAAAATATTTTGAAAATTTTAATATTTATTTAATTTTTAAAAATTCTGAACTCCACCTCTTAAATCAAATGATAAAGATGATTATAAAACATATAAAATTATCGGTTATAAAGTTATCTGATAAAAATTCTCATAATTCATGGGAGATAAATCAGTGTTAAAGATGATTATCTGTTCTAGAGAATTTTGTTAGAAAATTAAAATTCAGATTTTCATAGATAATATGGTATTTCTAAAAAAGCAGGAGCGACAACCAAAATAATATTAATACTGATCAAAATTCTCAAAAGATAACATGCTCAGTTGGCTACATTTAATATCAGTTTATCCACAAACTTTTCAAATTTGATAAATTCAAATTCGAATTTTTAAGCACAAGATAGACGCTAGTTTCATATAACTGGCTCATGAAAATGACTTATAAATACTCTAGACAAAGATGATTCAACAACCACGAGGGAGTGGAAAGTGTATTGATGGAGCCAAGAACTTATGATGCAGTTTTCACCATTGCAAACTAAGTTTGAAGTTTATTTGGAAAACGGATTGTATAATTTCCCTACATCAAACAAAATTTTCTTTCATGACAAATTGTATGGAATTTGTGAAGATGGTGTTCACACAAGCGGAACGAGATGCATTCACAATTCATCTGAAAGAGTTTCAAAGATTTAAGAAGTTATACATTTTTTTATCTCGTTTACACCGTACGCAAACGATATAATGACTGATAAGTTGGCAAAAATATGTTTGTATTCTTAGTAACATATTTTCATGTAAATTATATATTCCTTGTTAGGTTATATAAACATAATATAACTTTCTATATACATGTGAAATAAATTTCCATATACGAAATCAAAATGATAAACATAAAATTAGTTTGAGTAAATATGAAGGGGATAACCAAATGGTGGTAGCTAACTTACGGTATGGTGTAAATCCGTCAGCTCTCAGTTCGATTACTACTCGAAACAAAGTTGATGCTACTTTGCCGGTCTAGGTTTAGGGCTTGTTTTTTCATGGATAATAATGAACGAAGATAACACGATGATATCTATTTAAACATCACAATACTAAAAACAAGATATACTCAAATTTTAGCTATGCCACATCAGCATGGAAATTCAAACCAATCAAAATGTAATTAGATGCCATGTCATTTAAGCAAAACAAATCTTACCTAGCGATGGATTAACATTGAAGAAGCCCTCTCAGGTTCTTTTCTTTATTGATTTGCAATCCCTTTCTTCGTCGCCTTACGATTCCATCTTTAAAGTTTCCACCTTTCCGACGGAAACTTACGTTGACTTTGTTTTCATTTTGGTCATTACAGCGTCTTCTCTCCTTCTCCGCCATTCAAACTGATCGGAGCTATAGTTCGTTCGATCATCCCTCGTGGGTTTTCCTCTATCTGTTTCCCGCGCTAGATCTATGGCCGTTTTAGTCCAAAAATTTGCTCGCAGAGACGGTAGCGAACAATCTGGGTCGGTCGAGCAAGAAGCTTCCATCAATGGGTCTCCAGAGATCCAGTACGAGACGGTAACCGGTCGTGGGATTGAAGCCATCGTTAATAGTCTGGTAAGTAAAAGGAATCTCCTTGATGCACGCAGGATGTTCGATGAAATGCCTCTTTTTAAGTATATTCATTTCGTGTTGTGCATATGTTTCTTATTGAGACAGAGCACATGGGTTGTGTCTATTCTGTTTGCTTCCATCATTCTTCTGCGGCGTGATGGTACTGCCTTGTGGGGAATCATTGGATCCGTTTCGAATTCGGCTCTTTCAGTGGTGCTGAAGCGTATACTTAACCAAGCGAGGCCTGCTACAACCTCGCGTCCTGATCCCGAGATGTCATCTACTCACGCCCAGTCTATCTCTTTCATATTTGTGTTTGTTGTTTTGTCTGGTAAGCAATTAAAAAGAACTTGGAACTAGGGAAGCCAATTCTGGGTTCAGAGGCGATCTTTATGGTAAGCTTAATATTCAGTTACGTTTTACATGTTTTTCCTTTGAAACTTTAATAAGGCTCTAACCTCTCTGCACGTGACATATTTTGCATCCAAAATTTCAGATATTATCCAGCTAATCAATGGCCAGTCTGTCACCGACCGCCCCGTCGTCCTTCACGGAGTAGGAGCAGCAACCACTGAGCCAGTGTTAGTTTAAATTCTTGGGAAAAAACCATCTGAGGGAGTTTAGGCAACCAAGTGACAGTTTTTCTAATCTCTTGATTCCAAGTAGTAGTTCTACAAATTTTGAAAGCAAAACCCTCTGAGAAAGTTATCCTAATCTTCTAAATGTGTTCATTGCAGACTCTTGAGAACATAGCATTCAGCAAGAATACCGAGAAATGGTAGAGAGGCATGTGTTTACAAGCACAGATTTAAAAATCTGTTTTTCTCAGTTTAATCTCTTGAATCAGTATTAGTAATGGGTTCATGATGATCCTTTACCGTGTGTAGACAGTGGATAGATTGAAACTGGAGACAGTGAGCATATTTTTCAGAAAGCAATCATGGAACTAGGAAGAGGGCAGGTTGGTATTTAGTGCAAGAGAACAGCTGTTACGTGTATCTCAAATTAGATTATTTTCTGTCTCTATGCATGCAGATAATAAATAATTGGATACACTTGCTGAGATTCAGGAACTGCACGACACTTTCAGAGGCTGGACAAGAAACTCCTCCACATTGTAGGTTATAATAAAAATGATGAATCTGAAAGTGTCAAACAAGATGGTGAACTAATGAATGCTTCTGAAATCGGTAAGATGTTCTTCCCTTTCCACTTTTTTTTAATCTCTTCTGGGCACAACTTCTTTTGGTAATTAAGGCTTTTTTATGTGTGTTCAGTCCAGGTGCTACTAATGGCGAAGAGGTGGAAGAGTTTCAAAGCCAGACGAAAGGTAACTTTGTCTACATATGTGTTCTTAGAAAACCTTAAACCGTTTGCATCGAGTGAACATTAGTATATTAATCGTTCCCACTTTTTTGTGCAAGCATGCTCTACATTTTTCTTTAAGGAGTTGGTCACTATGGTCCTTACATAGTTGTATCTAATCAATCTATAATGACACCATTTCTAACACTAATAAAGGCTGCACAAAGAAAATGCATAAATATTATTATTACTAAAAAAACTACTTCTAACCAGGTCAAGCAATCTGAATACCATCAATAGATCAAGGAAAACAAGAGATGAGTGGGAAACAAAGAGTAGAGAAGTCTGAAGAAGAAGATGGTCGTGGAGAAGAATTAAGAAGAGACAATATTCAAGTGAACTACTCATAAGAAGAAAAGGTCGAATACATACCCTTTTAGTTCGTCTGACTCTAAAGCTCAAAAGATCCAATGAAAGTAGAAGAAACTAAGAAGGATAATGTGACATCTGAGTTGAGGTTGGTCTCTTCTTCTACATGTCTCTGTGTTCTTAGAAGTTTTTAGATATTCGTTCCATGTAACTTATGTCATTCTAACATGTAATACATTTATTTAATTGATTGTTTATTAAATAATACTATTCCTCTCCACTCTTTTTATAATCTTTTTTTAATTAACAGTCTCTAACATTTAATCTCAAATTATTCAATTTCATACATTTTAGATTATTTTGAAATGATACTAAAAACATCAATAAAATTGAGTATATTTCTATTAAGAAATTATATTTTATTACTACAATAATTCGTTTGTGTGATATTATTAGTTGAGTTTACTGCTTACACACCAATTATGACTAATAATTTATCGCTTTGGGTAAACAGAAAACATTCATATTTCTGAGTTAGTAGTGCAATCTTTTTGAGTTAGTAGAGCAATTTTTTCATGTTCTGTTCGAAACCTAAAACTACTATGTATTACATAATATATTATATAATACTATATATATCAGTTAACTCATATCTTGAATTCATTCTAATTGAAAAAAAATTAATACTATTTTTGAAAACAGCCAAACAATAAAAAATGGTAAAACAATGTAATTTATTTTCTAAACAATAGATTTACATTAAAAATTATATCAGTTACATGTAAAATATATTCAAATTATATATTGTATTCAAAAGGTCAATTTGAAATTGTTTGGGGAAACAAATATAATTGTAACAAGTCAAAATATATAATCCGCGCGAAGCGTGGAGAAAAACTCTAGTACTTTAGAGAGAAAAAACTCGTTTTGAACTCTTAGTTTTTATTAATGAACCATCATACACAGGGGAGTCCCTCGATAGAACTAAATGAAGCATGAATTTCGGGCCCCCACTTTTAAAAGGCTTCCATTTCTAAAATTTCATTATAATTTTTCAGAGAAAAAATAACATTGTAAATAGAACTAAAATCAGACCCACTATTAATATGTCACTGACAAAAAAAAAAAAAACTAAAATTAAAATGCATCCACAGTTAGATAGACCCCCAATTTTTTTTTTGTTTATAGCCTCCATATCTGCAGAAACGCTACATATTTATACATAAAGCAACAACATAATGATGAAAGCTATCACCTATCTCCACCAGTCTATTCTTCAATTGTGTTTACACAAATATCAAGCTTGAATATATGACTAACTTGTTCTGAACGGTACTTGACATGACCACTTGATTCTTATATACTTGCTTGTCTTTGATGTGATCTTGTCCTTCCAATTAGATAAGAGATAACTAAGTAGTAAACATATACTTTTTGGACACTAATTTTTCCCCTTTACAGTGTTGAAACATTTGTTAGTTTGCTGGTCGAACTATTTCCCTTCTGGTTCAGAGTTTGACCAAGTTGTACTTTCTATGTATTTCACCAAATTTCGCCAGAGTGACGAAGTTGTACTAGCTCTTGCACTTCGGATGGGTTGTGTTGTTACTCATTGGGATCTTCTTCTCTGAGTGATTACCACACTCAATTGATCCTTGAAGGCCTCCAATTTTATCCACACTTTGTTCCTTCTGGACTGCGAATAGAAGCTTGTCTCACTCAAGCTTATCCTTAGCTTAGATTGATTCACATTGTACCACCATAGGAGTTTTTCCTCCTGTCACTCAATTTACCTCCTTCGGATAGTTTTTTATCCTCATTTCAAAAGAAGGTAGAAAAAGGAGTCATTGCACCCAATGTATTAAGAAGATATTATCTGAATCTGACCAAGGAACATTGGTTTTGAAGCGTCATTTAGAACATTACCCAAAAAACCAAAAGTGATAAATAATAAACATGAGTGTGATCACAAAGGAGATCGCTTCATGATTAGAGATTATTATCTACCATGATCAGCTTTTTTGATATGTCGAGTATGAAAAGGTTAGGACTAGGTTAAGTGCTTTATCTAAGTCGTCAGCATATATGTAGGTAACCAACTAAAGATGACATATATAAAAGATTTGAAGAAGAGAAAGAAAATCTGAAAAATGTATTAACAGATTATACAAGATTTGAATATTCCTTACGTTAGATATGTGTTATATTAATGTGTAAACAATCTATGGTTTTTGGAGAGTTTGGTTATATTTTAGTTTTCTTTGTTTGCGTTCATTTTGGTAAAAGTGTCATAATTATGATTATATGTAAAATTTTGATTAGTTTTTGGTAAAAATCTTTTACAATATTAATTAATTAAAAAACCCACAAATTATAAGATTAAATATGAACTTGAAATCTGAGAAAATAAGAAAGAAACTCATGAAAAGAATAATAGAAAATTTTAATTAGATCTACCTGTAATCAAGATTAATTTAGTCAAAATTAATCACAAAAATAAATTAAAACAAAGAATCAGGGTAAATATGGATAACCTTAAAATTACATAGTTTCCGGTTTCTCCTACTAATACATAAGATTTTTGATTGTATTTTTATTTTTATGGAGAATTAGAATAGAGAGATTTTTACTTATGACAACATTTCAAATGAGTATTCCACTTCATTGAGTTAAATGGTAAAACTTTAAGGAATTTATCTGAATAAACCAACTCTGTAATTTTATTTCAAAAATGATAATCGAGTTGAAGTCAAAACTGAATTCTATAAAACTTGAATCTTATCGCGAATGATGAATATATTTTGAAAGAAAGCAATCTATAAAACTGAATATTATTGTGGACAACAAAAATCTACTTTCTGTTATAAAATTCTATAAAACTGAATATGCGGTTATCAACCAAGTAATAAAAGGAGGATATAAGCCTTAGATAGAGTGTCCACGTAGGTGAAAATAATCGGTCAATGAGAAACTATATTTTTGCCATGTCACCTCCTCTATTTGTTTTTACAAAATGATCCTTTAACTTTTTACTTAAACAATTATAACCGAAAATATTTTTTTAGCGAAATATATTACTTATATAAATATAATTATATTTTTTATTTACATAATAGTTTGTAAAGAAATATTTAGTATAAATAATATCATAATTTTATAAAATACTAAAATAAATTGGGTTGGTTTTCAACTTTCACAAATAACAAGTATTATTTGTAAACTTAGAAAAGAATATATCAAGAATATTCTTTTTCAGGAGAGAAAATAGAAAAATACATCGGAGACAAATCCATCTCTATTATGAAATTCCTCTATTTTAGAGAAAAAAATAGAGGAATACATTGGAGATGGTCTAAGGCATGGCCGACGTAAATGATCGACGTTGAGATTTAGCTTTTATGATTCTTACTATTCTAATGTTTCAATATAATTTGAATATTCCATTTGCTTTATAATATAACGGTTTAAGAGTATTTTTTGTTTCACTATATAAATTGTTTTTATATTTCAATGTAACTTATACTTATTGGATATTGTGTGGTCAATTAAATTATGTAAATTATTGTGTAAATGATTAAATTTATATATTAAATGTCAGTTTCCTAAGTAATAACTTTTAAATATTACATATTTTAATTAAAACTGGAGGATATAAGCCTCAGATAGAGTGTTCACGTAGGCGAAAATAATCAGTCAATGAGAAACTATATTTTTGCTATCTCACCTCCTCTATTTGTTTTTACAAAATGATCCTTTAACTTTTTAGTTAAAAAATTATAACCGAAAATATTTTTTTAGTGAAATATATTATTTATATAAATATAATTATATTTTTTTTTATTTACATAATAGTTTGTAAAGAAATATTTAGTGTAAATAATATCATAATTTTATAAAATACTAAAATAAATTAGGCTAGTTTTCAACTTTCACAAATAAAAAATATTATTAGTAAACTTAGAAAAGAATATATCAAGAATATTCTTTTTTAGGAGAAAAATAGAAAAATACATTGGAGACAAATCCATCTCTATTATGAAATTCCTCTATTTTGGAGAAAAAAATAGAGGAATAGATTGGAGATGGTCTAAGGCATGGCCGACGTAAATGATCGATGTTGAGATTTCAGCTTTTCTGATTCTTACTATTCTAATGTTTCAATATAATTTGAATATTCCTTTTTGTTTTATAATATAATGGTTTAAAAGTATTTTTTGTTTCACTATATAAATTGTTTTTATATTTCAATGTAACTTTATATTTATTGGATATTGTGTGACCAATTAAATTATGTAAATTACTCTGCAATTAATTAAATTTATATATTAAATGACAGTTTTCTAAAGTAATAACTTTTAAATATTACAGATTTTAATTAAAACTGATTACATTTTGAAACAGATAGAGTAATCTATAAACTAACTCTATATAGATATGATGACAAAATTGTAAAATGGTCTCACCTTGAATTTCTCTCATCCTGTGCATTCCTAATTGGAAGGAGATAATCAACATCTAATATTATGTTACTCTCAGTATATTAGAAATGGTCGAACCGTAAACCAATTAAGGATGATGTAAGGAAGACATAAAGATGTATTTGCAGTTATCACAAATATAGATTCAATTGACAACAACTTAATTATATCAAGCGTATGACAACAGAGAAGAGTTTCCATATCTTCTAATATTATAATATCTCACTATATTAGTGGCTAAATCAGTTTTCTCTAGCACAAATACTCACTTCATTCTTGGAGTTTAAGCTTTTCTATTTGATGATATTAGTAGTTTGATCCAAAAAAAAGAAACGGTCGAACTGTACATTGTAATTTGAGAAAGAAAACAAACAAAAATCAACCGAAGACTTTTAAGGTATATGAAACAAAAATTAGAAATATCAATTCTCTGCAATTAAAGAATAAGGCACTAAAATTGTAAAAATACAAAATAAAACAAAAAATATACAAAGAAAGAAATATTTAGTAAAATAAAATCATAATATAATTTTCATAATTGATAGTGCTCAGTTACACTAAAAAGTCTAAATTTACAACATACACAGTTTTATTTACACCTTTAAACCTATTATCTAATTAAAATGATTCTAAAAAAAGTGCCAGCATGAAAAGTTAGAAAATATACGATAAAATATAATACATAACGTTAAAAATAAATTATCACTGATCACTAAAAAATCATGTTAGTAGTAATAAAAATGAAATGACAACACATTTATTAAAACCATTGAACGGCACGCAACAAGGTGTTATTAAATATACAAACTACAAATTAAATATGCTCAACGCAAACACACATAAAAATGAGACATCTTATTTGGATATATTTAAATAAATAATTTTAAATATATTATATTCTTGATAATTTTAAAATTACTTAAAAAGAAACTAAATTATTAAAAAATTAATATACAAATAAAACTAAAGCAATATTTTGTAACGTCAAAATAATAAATGAATAAAAATATATTATGTTAATAAAATAGATTTTAGATTTTAAAGACTTCTAATTCATGTAATATTACAAAATTCAAAATTTGTTTATTACAATTAATATTTTACCATTAGATATATTAAAATAATATTCTAGATCGATATTCAATTGTCAGTTTTCAACTATTACATGTAAAAAAATATTAAAAAGTATGATTTTTTTTTATAAGGGGGTTTTATATTTTAAGTAGGTTATTGGAGTACTTTTCTTTTTGGTGAATTTATTCGAGATGAGATTCCGATCTTTTAAACTAAGATAATTTATGTTCTATACATAATTATATTTTTTTTACATAACTCTAAAATCTCGGACTTGATTCTTCATATTTTATTAGTTAATTGTGTTACATATAATAGAAATACTTACTTCAAACTAAAAATATAAAAAAAAAATCAAATTTAAAAATTAGTTATATATAATTTAATATACAAAAATTCACATACAAATAAAAATGATAAATGTAACAAATTTAAATATATTATCCGTAGCGCGGAGAAATAATATAGTATATATAATAGAGCAAAATAACGTTTTCCATTATATCGGAGAGATTTCTTCACAAATATATTTTGAAGTTTTAACTGATTTGATTTTTTCAGTTATAAAGTTTCTCAGAATCCTATGTCTATATTTTTACTTGACAGTTGATACTAAGAAAAGGGTCGAACTTCTGTTTAAGTGCAAGCAGAGTTGACTTCAACTGATTAAGAGATGCTCGACAATAATTTTCTTTGTTTTTTTTAAAATAAAAGTAAAACTAAACCCCCACCAAGGTTTAGATATTAAAGAGAAAGAAAATAAAGAAGCAGCAACAAATGTCAATGTCTGCATCATTTATTGAAACGATAAACATTTATAACCAAGAGCCAAAACATAACAACTGCATAAGAGCTTTTATGGAAACATGAAACAGGTGAGTAGGCTCACACCAAACGAATCACGTTCCATTTCCACGTCAAACCCTTTTTGCGTTGCACCCTAAACGCTCGAATCTGTCTGCAAATTAAAAGATTTCTTTTCAGTCACTCTTAAATATAAATCATGCTTACATATACAGTAATAGTTTCTCACCTGATTCTCTTGTCCATATGCAAAGGTAGGGGGAAGTTCCTTGCTAGGTGTTCTCTGAAAATATTTGGGTTTCAAATTCTCAATTCCCGCTATTGTTCTTTTATCTGGGCTTGCTTCTTGCTGTGTCGTATTTATATAAATATATGTTTTAATTACTTTCACATGCCAAAAAGAAAAGTAGATGTATCAATGATTTCAAGTTAGGTAAACTGATAAACCTTGTGTAAAGCCCAGTCTGCAGAATCAAACCAAGTACGTTTAGGATCCTACATTGTTTAGAAAAAAACTCTTTACGACTTAAATCACACGAATATATATGTACATATGAAAATTGTGGGTTACTTGGGGATATTCACCTGCGAGATAAGAGGTTTTTTCTTTAGCACAAGTCCACGGTATTTGTTTGCACCAGAGGCAGACTAAGGACACAACAAATACATTCAATCAATTTTGATATTAAAAATCTATAGCTTTTTCTTTTGTTAGATATTAAAATCTATTGTCACGTTTAAAATCTAATGAGATAACAAATACATTCAATCAGACTGATAGTGATAGTTTGCCGACAAATACTAAACCAAAAGCAATTTCCACAGTGGTGTTTGGGTATATACCAATAGGTTAAAAAAGAATTCCAATGTCATAAACTGATTCTCAAGAATCCGAAGGTCACAGTCGGATAACAAATCATTTTCAAAAACAAAAAGAAAAAGACAAATAATTTTCAAAACAAAAAAGAAATAGACCAAAGCGAAATATGCGGACCGGATCAAACTGGGGACGAAGATCCGGATGCAAACACAGGTGTCCGAAAACGTACCACGTGATAATTCAAGAGTTTATGAGTCTATCGTTTAAAGTCGTCCATGCTATGAAAATACCTCAATCTAAGATTTTTTATTAAAAAATGGTTATGTTCTTGTAAGAAATATCACCCATCAGACAAAACAACAAACACACTCCAGTTTCTGACCTATTTGACAGAATCTATAGTTTAAAGATTTTAAGACATATTTTAATATTTAATTTTGACCAGAATATAAAGTAAAACAAAAATACTGTTTGAATGGTAAACATAACATGAAAACAAACGTGTACGCTGTCGTCAAATCACCGACGATTAGGTTTGATAATTCACCAAACAAATATTTTTGACTTGTTGACTACTAATCCGACCTAATTTCCATAACAACTATGATATTGTAGTCAAAACTATTCTTAATATTACAAAATAATGGATTTACATTTCATAAATCTTTGTTCATTGATACCCAGATTTTATTATATCTTTAGAATTGTAAAGATTTATTCAAAAGTGAATAATATTGCACAACATCATGAAACTATATAGCAAATCAAATAATTACATCCTTAATTGAATTGATCTTTATTAATTACCTCTTCTTGTTGAGTGGATAAGACATCATCGACTATGTTTTTCTTCGTCGCCATTTCGCTCGAACCTTTTGCCTTTATTTCGTCCTGATCGAATCAATTTAAGAAAACAACAATCAATTAAGCTATTAATCTCAAAACAAAATCTATATTTGTGTGCACAAAACCCTAATTAAGTCTAACGAAGAAGATGGTTAGAGTTAGAGACATAGAGACAGAGACCTTAAGAGAGTTTCAGAGACATGGAAATATGAGGAAGACGGTGAGAGATAAGAATTATATATACACACACAACACACACACGCGTAGTAATCACGCACATAAACCAAGCATCATCCACATGTGGACTTGTTAGATTTTTTTGCTCTTGGTAATTAAGTTTAACACACTGTTTTTATCTTATCATTTAATTACATTTTGTAATTGGTTCTTGTATGGCCATCTGGACTTAATCCTGATTATTTTATCTAAATATTGTATTCATATCCAATCATACGAGGACATGATAACATAAAATCTATCTATCTTGAAACCAATTAAAAAAGTTGAGTATATATTATGATATTATTATGATATCTCTAAATGGTTAAACGCATTTACATTAATGTTTTATATTAATATATTTAAGTCAAATTTCATGCATGTCATTAGTTTCTTTTAAGTACTTTGTACATTAAGATGAGGAAATCTATCCTAATCTTTATGCAAATGTCAATACTTGGGTTTTGATCTTGGTATGCTTTAAATGTAGTGGTACTTGTGGTTTGGTGTGCATGTTTGGTTAGTTTAAGCCAACGCATGGTATGTGGGAAAGTTACATGATGAAACTCATCAAAGTGATCAGGTAAGGTACAAGCCTACAAGTACAACTAATGCTTATCTGATTACCGAAATGCTAATCCAGACAATGTGTTTTTTACTAGGATGAAACTGAGAGGTATAATGTAATGTAGCATTCACAATCATTTTCAGCTTGGTGACCATTCTTAGACAATCTATTGTTTGCAGAAATGCTTAGTTAGACTCTCTTCTCTTAGCAGATCTTCTCGGTGCTTTCATGTTTGGTCATCCTACATGGTTTGGTAATAATATATATTTTAAATTTCTTTTGAGTACATGGTTTAAATATGTGAACAAGAGAATGAGTGTTTATCTTCTTGTTTTCAACAAGATTGGGTGGCCCTTTTAAGTTTAGAGTGTAATGAGGGTTTATCTTGGTCTAAGAGATAAAAGTTTGTGGGAGCTGTGTGGAATATTAGAGGTTATCAATGATGAAGTTCTATTTTATATTTGGAAAGGGCTTTTAGTTTCACTGAAAGTTTAAACGAAGCAAAAGCAATCAGTCACATGTAGGCAATGGAATGTTATGAGAGTAGTCATCATATTGATAAGACTATTTTCTCAACAGAAGATTTGGAGCTTGTGGGGGCTGTTAATCATCCTTCCGATTGGCTTGTGTTTCGGGCTCAGACGTTTGATTTGAGGAATAGCTTTGCGGAAGTTTAGTGGTGATGTTTTCAAATAGGCGTGCTTCACTGGTCGTGAAAATTGTTTCTAAGGAGATGATATCTCAATTATATGTTGCAGTGGGAGCACTAGATTGGCTCAAGGATTTGATAAAGGCTAAGAAACCTCTCCCTTGATGTGAGAGGTTGGTGTTGTTGGTTTTGTGTTTTACATTGGAGTTTCTTTCGATTACCATGGTCTGTTTTCTTGGATAGCTATGGTTTTGGTATTGACATTTTTGGCATATATATCTTGTACGGTTTTGTACAAGGTGGTTGATGGAGATCAATCAAAAACTGAAAGGGTGAGGCTGACTTGACATGGGCAAAGGAGGATCAAACCGGATCTTGTTAGTCAAAAGAAGATAATCAATCTGGAAGATCAAGTGGAGATGCAATGCTGATGGAAAAAAAAGTCAAGGAATGGATCGAGGAGATGGAAGTGAAGAGACAAAGCAACCAGACTTGGCCAACTTACTCATCATTCCAAGGAATGTAAAGGAAAGTATCCAAAACTAGTTGAATCTGGTTTGATATGTCTTACCTTGTTGAACTGTTACACTTGTGTTTTTGTTTGTTGTTGCTTGAGAGAGGAAGAGTTTGGAGCACAAAGTTGGTCATGAATCACCTTTGAAGATGGCTACAAAGTCAAAGAAGAGTGGAAGAACAAGGACGAGCTTAGCTATTGGAAGCTTCAAGCGACATCAACTCAAGGTGATGGTTGAACAAAGCAGAATTCTACCTTGCTACACAAGGCGGCCATGATCAAAGGTCTAGGACTCCATTAAGATGATCCTAAGATTATTGACCTATTCGACCAATCCTTAAACCATGGAGTATATACTGTACTAGTTTACCTAACTTGTTTTATTTCAAAAGTTTTTCCACACTTAGGTTTTATTGTTTTAATAAAGTAGATCTTCATGGTTCCAAATTTGACATCCGGATTTCCTAGGTCAAACTTGAAACAAAATTTTGAAATAGATGAAGAGACTTTAGTTCAGCAAAATCTGCCAAGAAGTTAGCAAATACTACACATTAAAGCTATAAAAATGAATACATCAAACTAATTTAGTATTTTTATTTTAATAATACCATTTTATTGTTTCTTAAAGAAAAGAAAAATCGTCTACCAAATCATCATCTTTGATTTTCTCTACAATATCATTTTCAATTGATTATCGGTAGTCCGTTTTGATAACTAGTTGGTGAAGAAAATGAATGTGTCTCTCAATATTTACAACAAAACTAATAAATAACAATTTTGTAAACATAATGAAATTGGAATAATAAATTCCTAAAACAATATTAAATATTAGTAATAACCAGTGTTTTGTGAGGAATGAGATATTTTATAAAAATATTTGTTAAATAAATCTGGTTTTCTTTAAAATATATTAAATAATAATAAAAATATAAAATATATATTTAATGATTTAAATAAGTTATAATTACATAAGTTAAAGAAGAAGATTTTTTTGTAGATTATGAACTAATATTGTTATAGTTAGTTTAATGAGGATTATAACATATGGTTGGATGGACCAAATTATGAATGACATGTATTGTAATTATTCTTCTAATTTAACCATATTTTTATAGTGATTTTAAAAATCATTCTAGTGATAAAACATTAGCATAACTCACATGTTAAAATGATTCTCAATTAAAATATTAAAAAAAAATAAAACATCCAGCATCTACTTTCCACAGATATAAGTGCTGTTTAATTAATTTTTTAGTTTATTTCAAAAATTTAAAATAATATAAATATATTAACATTCATAGGTTAATAAAAACAAAAATCAATTATATATAGTTATTCTTATTTTCTGTTATAAGCTTATGATGTAAATCTAAATTTATTAATAAAATCTAATACGTTTTAAAATTTTGGATTAGGTTTGACAGCTGCATTATTTGCACGTATAAAATGGCTTCGCCTGGGCTACTGACCATATATATGGTTGGATCCTTCTAAAAATAACTAGGGTTTGAGAAATCTCGTAATAGTTAACAAAATACATCATTATATTACAAGAAACGATTTTGAACAGATCCAGTATTATAATAAAACTAGGGGTTTAGCCCCCGCGCAAACGCAGAACTGAGTACGTTGTCGATGCATTGTGTTGTTTTGTGCATGTAATTGTATTGTTTATTTTTTTGATAAAAGTTAATTTTGTCATGTTGTCTATAATTGTCTACGAATGGAGGATCGAAAGTTATACATGTTGATTAGGTAGATCTAAAAATAATTATAGTATTCATTTCGTTGTTATTTTTTTTTATTTTATATTAGTATTGATTTGATTGACCTCTAGCGTAAAAATGATCAAAGATAACCGAACTTTTGTAGTTGTTAAGTTACGGTTAAAATAGTGTAAGTAAAAGGGTTTAAATTTTGATTTTAAAATTTTTAAATGTATATGTACAGTAAGTAAGGGTTATTGGTTGTTGTATTTTAATGGATTTGAAAATTCGAACTAAATCTAGTGTTATTGGTTCTATGATTTTCAAATATGTATTAAAATCATGTGTTATTGGTTTAATGATTCATAAATTCTATATCAAATCAAGTGTTATTCAATCGTACGGATTTGCTAATATATTTGATTTAATAATGGATTTGAATGGATTTTTTAGTTAAAAATATAAAGACTCAAATCCGAAAAAAACCTCCAGATTTGCATATTTTACTTGGATTTATAAATATTACATGGATTTCTAAATCAATCAAAATATATAAACCAATAACAAGACATAAATAAAATAGTTTTCTTAGTTTACACGGATTTTAATGTGAAACTTCTCAAATGTAGTCTTTTTGTAAAATTAAAGTAATAAGTGAGGATATTTATATATTTATAATGTTATATAAATATTTAGTACGGAGGTTTTAATAAAAATGGTTTTGTGGTTTTAAAAAAAAATTCAATCGCAGACCAAAAAAGGAACTTGGTATAGCTTTATGTTTCAAGAAAATAAACTGGGTTTAAATTGTTTAGGTTTGAAATTTGGTGGGCCTTGGAACATTAGCTTTCTGTGCTTCTAACTCAACCGTTAGGTCGTTTTATTTTTCATCGTCTGGAGAGCTTCTAGGTTTCCAATTATTATTTCAACCCAATGATCGTCCACCCCGCCATAGGCATCTAGGAGCGTAGTCCCGCGCTTCCGAAAATATTTTTTTTTCAATATGGAACATTATTGTATCAAACATGAGTAAATGTATATAAACTGACCAAGGCTTTCGACTTGTGGTTCCTTGCTGCAATTGTTTTAAGTGACTTTGCGCAATGGTTAATATGGTGTCATGAAATTATTGAAATACTTTAGATTTTGTATGAATGGTCACTAAAGCTAATTTTTTTTAATTAAATTAAACCCTACAATTCACACAATTTATGTAAAATCAAATTTTATTAACACAATCATATATAGATCACAAGATTTTCTCGTAATATTAACAAAAGTCTTAAGACTCCAAAAAGATTGACAAAAGTCTTAAGACCCAATTGACCAAAAACAAGGCCAAGTCAAATCTCTGAATAAAAAACATTGAAAAAGCTCAAGAAACCTCTGCATCTGTAAGTAAACTTACTTCGTTTTTTTCTTAGATTTCTTGAGAAGACTGGAAGTTCTGAACTCAGCATCGTCTCTAATAAAGCTCCACCAGAGAATGGTTAGAGGAACTGTGGCGAGGTGCCAAATAGAGTGAGCATCGAAGTAGCCTCCATACGGAGGGAAGTCATATATCTCTAAAAGCATAGCTAAACCTGAAGCTATCACAACCACACACAGTTTCCAATTAGAAGGATGCCTAGAAACAGCTGCCCATCTTGCCCATAGGAAAAGCTGAGCGACTCCCATGGCACACACACAATCATGTTCCAACCTGTAAACAACATTGAACTCATAGAGAATGTGGAGAAAAAAAATGGAACTGGTTTCAGATAGGGGATCTGTATACCATAGTAAAGTTTGTAGAAGTTAATGTACAGTACGTGGGTGGTGACTAAAGCTAGTACTGGAGCGGATACCATGACTCTTGTAGCCTCCACCCGAACATCAAAGGTTCTTAGGATGTATACGATGAGTGAGAATCCGAGAACGGCTATTCCAGATGAGTAGTCCAACCTCTTTGTGATGTCAACATCCCTGGGAAACCATAGAGACAGATCACCAGAAGATTGTGGATGATAAAAGTAATGTGTAGATGATTACCGAGTGTGGAAACCTGCACTCCATAACCAAGAGTTCATGGACAGAAACCAACATATTCATAGTAACCCGTCCTATCTTGTTTGAGAGGCAACTTATAGTATAGTGTAATGAAGAAGGAGAGCCAGCCATTGAAATACATCGCTAGGCTTAGCACAGAGAAAGTAACAGAAGCAGGATCCTGACAATGACCATGGGCTCTTCTCATCATGGCTACCATGTTCGTTTCCTGAACAAATTCATTAGTTATTCCAGTTCTCTAAACATAACATCTAAATGTTGTAGCTTCTCAATCTTACCATGGTATTCTCCACTGAGCCAGACATGCAATGCGTGGCCAACGTTAGAAACTCTAATAGTAGGCTTGCCTCCTTTATTCTTAAGGTCACTGTCATCTATCTTGAACCTATAATATAGAAAATTAATCAGATAAAATTCTTATGTTTCTTTTTGATGTTTTCTTCTTGAAATTCTAATTCATAAAAAGAAATCAGATTTGTACGCTTACTTTGTTGTGTACCATCCGTAATCAGACTTGCTTTTGGACCGGTCTCGATGAACACCTTGAAATCAAACTTCTTATTTGCCTTCTTTGACTTCATATAATTCTCTACAGTGTGATGAGAGACAATCAGAAACATATAGCATCAAAAAAAAATGAAAGTAAATAATCTCTTATTTTTTTGTCGATACAATACCTGAGTAGAGTGGTTCCCATAAATTCACAATGCTTCTTGATGTTTTCCGAGTTCCAAAAATGGGGGGAAGTCGAGCAACAATGAACGTTTGATAAAGAAGATTAACTAACAGAGGTTCTGAAGATTCATCTATAATTTATAGGTTTAGCGTGAAGGAAACAGAGAGGTCGACATCGCTTCTAAATTAAATGACGAAAACATTAATTGGTAAATCAAGAGACATACGTTGAACAATAGAGAAGATTAATGTTTTGTGTTTGCAGATAAACTGAACGGAGACGGCAAAGGTAAAGAGACGAAGAACAATTAAAAAAACCCTAATCGACAAAACGCTGTGTTTAATAAAATAATAAAACATTAATTGAACGGGAAAACTCAAATAATATCATATAAAAGTGGTATAAATGTTGTATAAATGTACAAAGTATTCTTTAGTTTAGTGGTATAAATGTTGGTGTTTATATTTCAATAACTCGGGTTCGAACCACAGGCCTGACACTTTTTTCATACTTTTTAAAAGTGGGATCCAAATACCGATGACGTGGCGGCATAGGAATGAGGCAACTGCTTCATTATATTATAGACTAGACTTTTTACTCACGCTACGCGCGAATCTGCTTTAATAATTTAATTTAATTTTGCAATATTTTTTAAGAAAAAGATGAATTTCGTAAAAAATATTTTTATTAATATTATTAAAATATTATTTGATTTCCTATTTACATTGTTTTTATAAATTTGTTATTTTTGAACTTAGCTATTTATTTGTTTGTATTATAAAAGTAAAATTACTGTTACTAAAGTATTTATAGTTTCTTATAAGTACATAATTTTAATATCACATAGATTTCTCAGTACATATACACTACTATACTATGCTATACACTACTATGAATACTTTATTAATAATTAGTTTTATTTTTTAATAATATTAAGATAATATAATAGAAAATTGTTTTATATACATTTTTCTATGAAATTTATTTAAAGTGTGCTCTATTATTTTTAATTAAGTTTTTATACAATTTTACCATTTAAATAACTAATATTTAGATATCAGTTTGTTTGTATACGTAAATGTATAAATGTATTTATAAACATGTGTATATTGTTTCTTAATAAAAAAATTAAAAGCGTCATATAAATTGTTCCATGCTTATTAACTAATACAACACTGTTATAAATATTTTATTAAAATTTTATATGTATTTCTATTTGAATGACATAAAAGATTAATCCTTATGCAATATATCTAACTTTTTTGTATTTACCAAATTTTTAGAATGAATGTATTATTATATACTTATTTTATGCATATTTGTATTTAAAATACTCTTATTTAATTCTTTTAAATGCATATCTAATAGTTTTATATGTATATTTAGGTCTAAATCATAATAAATATTTTGATGAAATTTAAATAATAGTAACTATCTGTTTGTTAGATATAAGAAAAGGAGAATATATATATATATATATATATAAAAATTTATACTAATATTAAGTAATATTTTATTTATTAAAATAAAAAATAAAAATCTAAAAAATTAAATATATCTCCTACTTGATATAGTTACAATATAAATTAGTGGTGGGATTATGATGTTTTAGCGGTTCACCAAATGTTTTCCCCGATTGAGAAGTTACTTTTCTCGGAAAAGGGTTACCATGTACTTCGATTTATTATTATTAGTGACCTAATTTAAAAAAAAATATTTTAGATAATAAAAAAATTTAGGTATGTTTCATAAAAATATGTTTGGTTAGTTAAATGAATATTTGGATTATTACTTTTAAAAAACAATTGTCTCAAAATTTATTAAAATCTAATTGTTGATGAGTAAATAACTATGTTAATTTATTTAATTGATAAAAGGTAATTCAAAAGCATATAAACAAACTGTTTAATCAACAATATGTATATTAATTGTGGATTATTCTTACCACATTTTATTTTTAAAAGAACTTTGTAAGCTTATTATAAGCCAAAACTGAATTGGTCCGGTAAGAAAGAAACGAAAATTGACCAATGTTTTTAAGAACCTTTTATAATCTATTATAAAATTAGATGATTTTGTAGTCAACACCAATATAAAAATACTAAAATTTTATTTTTTACTTATTTGATTAGGTTAATTATTTTAATATTAATTATATATTTTATTTTTATGTATATGCTATTTTATGTTTTGACATACTTTATGAATTTTTTAAATAAATTTTAGTGTTATGTTTTAAGATAGTTAGCATATATATCAAGTTTGTTAATTTTAGTTCATATTTTGAAATTAATTTATAGATTTACTTTCGAAATATTAAGATTTATAAAAATATTAAACAATGATACTGATTTGGAATATTTTTTCGTATTTTTATTTATATATGAATATTTTTAATAGTATATAGCCCTTATCGTAATATTGGCTGTGGACATAATTTGTTTTTTTCTTGTTAAACTCTTTTTATGTTAAGTTTTCAAGAATTTAGTATAAATACCAATCTAATTTTTAAGATAATTAATACATTAGTTAATTTATCATTTTTGTAATTTTGTATTTATTTTTATTTTACTTTCACATACATGATTATTAGAACATTTTTTTATGTTGATTTCTTTTTTAAAATGTTATTTTTGTTCGATAAAATTTTATTTTTAATTTTCAAATATTTAGTTTAAAAATAAAGTTAATTATTTCTGGCAAAAAAATTTAAACTTATTTAATTTTATTTGGAGAGAAATAAAATATCTGAAATTTTATATTTAAAAATATCAAATTAAAATTTTGAGAATACATATTATTAATAATAATTTTAGCTTCTATGTGACCACTTTAAATAACATATAGCCTCAATTTTAAAATCATATGTGCTTTAGATTCATATTTTCTTTATTATTTCAAATTCTTTTATTTTTTAATATTATATTTTATACGTAAAATTTATGTTATTCTTCCAAATATTTAGTTTATATATCAATATGATTCCTTTAATGATTTTGGCTTTTTCTAAATTTTACATTGATTATGAAAGAAACAATTTTTGAAAGTTCTATAAGTAATATATAAAATGGTGATTAACATATTTTTCTTGGTGTTTCAAGATAATATATGAATATTTTCAATAAT
The DNA here is from genome assembly GCF_020379485.1 of Brassica napus. Lineage (NCBI taxonomy): Eukaryota > Viridiplantae > Streptophyta > Magnoliopsida > Brassicales > Brassicaceae > Brassica > Brassica napus. Next base: position 17,855,790 of record NC_063444.1, on the reverse strand, counting down.
TTACGGCATCAAATTATATATAGTATATGTTATTTGTGAATATTTTCAGTTATTTCTGTTTTTTAAAGCATATAGTCCATATCATATTAAAGGTTACATACATAATTATATTTTTAGTAATAATATGCGATCAATACCAATTCCTATAAGGTACGTGAACAATCTCTTATTATAGCTACAAATATCAATCTAACTTTAAAGATAAGTTTTACAAATTTTAATTTATACTTTTATATTTTTGTGCTGATTTTTATTTATTTTTACATACGTGATTATTCATAAATATGTTTTTTAAAACTTTGTTTATTTTTGAATATTTTTATTTTTGTTAATTTTTTGTTTAATTTCAAATATATAATTATTTTATATATCAAGTTAATTATCTTTAATAATATTTTTATTTACTTTATCAAATTAAGATGCTGACTTTTATATTATTATAATGATATTTTTAAATTCTATGTGAACACGTAAATAATATATATCCTCAATTTTAAAATCATATGTTATTTAGATTCATATGTAATGAAAAAGTGATTTAGATTTACATTGTCTTTATTATTTGAAATCCTTATATTTTTAAGATTATTTTTGTTACTTAATTTGATGTTGATCTTCCAAACATTTATTTCTAATAATAAACTGATTCTTTTAGTTATTTGGAAATTTTGCTTACAAAATTTATTATTGATATTTTTTTGAAAGAAATAGCTTCCATTTTGAAATCATATTTTGTTAGATTCATATGTAATGAAAAGTGCTTTTGATTCATATTGTTTTTATTATTTTAAAATCTTGTATTCTTTAAGATTTTTTTTGTTAGTTGATTTTATGTTGGTCTTTCAAAGGTTTACTTTATATATCAAATTGATTCATTTAATAATTTTGCATTTTCACTAAATTGAATAGTAGTTTCCTTTTTATTTTGAAATAAACATTTTTTGAAAATCTTGAAATTTTTAAAATAATAATTAAAACGGTAATTTGACATATTTTGGTGCTTTAAAATAATATGTGGATATTCTCAATGATTTATTGTATAAAAGTACATATAGTACATATTTTTGTTAAATATTTTCAGCAGTATATAACCTAAATTTTGTAAATCATGTGTTTTAGATTTATATAGTTATAATTGTTTGAAAGTATTGCATTTTTAAATTAACTATTATATTTGTTTGTTATTTTTATGTTAATTTTCGAAACTTTATTTTATATAGTATAGATTTGTACATGATGTTTTTAACTTTGTAAGTTTAACTTATTTGATAATTATTTATATTTTATTTTGAAATAAAAAATTTCGTAATATTAACATTTTTAGAAATACCAAATTGAAAAACGATTTGGTATATTTTTGGTGCTTTAAAATAATATGTGAACATTCTCAATGATTTATAATATCAACTTATATATAGTATATGTTAGTTTGAATATTTTCAATAGTATATAACCTAAACTTTGAAAATCATGAGTTTAAATTTAGATTTATATAGTTATACTTGTTTGAAAGTCTTGTATTTTTAAATTAATTATTCTTTTCGTTATTTATTTTTTAATTTTCAAAAAATATTAAACATTATGTAAACTTAATATAGTATTTATATTTTTGTAAATTTACCTTATTCGATATTGATTTATATTTTAGTTTGAAATAAACATTTTTTGGTAATATTAACATTTTTAAAAATAGTAAACTTAAATAATAATTTGTCATACTACGATTGGTCGTTTAAATCCTACGTGGAAGATCTCGATGGCTTATAGCCTCAACTTTTATATAGTATAGATTATATTACGAAATAGAGTTTAATATTCCAATACGAAACTGAACCAATTTTATTACACAACATAAATACGAATGTCTTAACTTAGCTATTGTATTCTAATTTTCTGTAACTTCCTCAAGGCAATCAAAGAAATGATTGAGGTTCAATTTCTCCTTTCTGTTGTAGATCGTCTCTTTAGACCTGCCGTCTCTTTGTGCTGCCATCTCGATAAGAAAGTACAGCTGCTTGATTGGAATCTATGTGAGAAAAAAAAATTCACAAAGATTAGTGATATATCATACTTACGAGTTTTATTTACTGATACAATATAAAATGAGACTGAGCCACATACATCATTAAGGGCTTTGGAAGCTTCTTCCATATCATCATCTGAGAACACGTTTAGTTGCTTTAGCACCTGAAGCATGCAAGAACACGGTGGGTTGTTTTCATGCACCATTTACATATTATTATACTTTGGCGTAAAATAAAAATCAAATATAGCCTCTCTTTTTAACTTGAATATGAATAAACTTGTTTAAAAATACCTTCTTGGCATCCTCTGTCCTAAGTAAAGGAACATCATATGTGACAGAAAAAGCTTTGCGCAAACCAACAGCTTTCAAGAAAGTTAATTCACTTGTTGTACCAAGTACAAGAAGTTTGCTCCCCTGTAGACAAATCTACCATGTTAGTGACATGTTTCTTTGTAACTTAAAGATTTAAACTTTTTCTTGTGTAATTAGGAAACAAACCTCTTTGGGAAGGTGGTTGAGATATATCAATAATGTTTGAAGGATCATGTTTGAAAATCGTGGTCCAATTTCTGAATATTCCAACAACCTACAAATGTTATAAATATTCAACTTGAGTTACGAAACCAATAAGTGTAAGATACAAAGAAAATAATATGCACCACCGACCTTTCAATATTGTCAAGGATAACAATACTCAATGGTGATTTGTATGCATCCTCAAAGACCTGTTCATTCATACCAAACACAAGTGTCACTAGAAAACAATAGAGAACAAAAATATACGAGTGTCAAGCTAGTACCTTAGCAATGCGCGCAGCTTTTGTGCTTTCCTGAAGACCGGCCATGGTATCTGCTGAGACCTGAACAAACACAAGAGGCAACATTTTTATAAAGGTAAAAAAGAAAAACTAATTAAAGAACGAGCTTTACTTACTATTTTAACATATGGGAAGTTACTGTCTATGCCAATGGTCGCAGCTAAAGCAGTTTTCCCACTGGCCAAGAAGCTTAAACATTAGAAAACGCATAGCTTGGATAATCTACTTTTAAGATGAAGTATGGAAGGTACCTTCCACTAGGTCCCTCAAGAAGACAAGTGACTGGAGGACCAGTTTCGTTGGAAACTTGGTCAACAAGAAACATGATTCTTTGGTAGATAAGATTTTGCCGATCACCACAGTCCACGAATCCCTTGGGCCTATAATACATGTAAAGCATTAGCCTATCAATATAAAATATGCATGAAGGGAGATTATCTTTAACATCACAAGAAATTTTACCTGCAGTTTTGAAGGGCCTTAGGAGAGGCTCCAAATGCAGGTTTAACTTCACGTAATGCTTGAAGAAAATCATCCATAGTAACTTTAATATTCTCTTCATCCACTGGTTTGGAAAGGTCTTCAATGTCCAGATGTCTGTTCAAAGCATATGATGTTGCACTTTTCACAACACCTTCAAGCTCAGCACCACTATAGTTCTTCGTCTGAGCAGCTTTCCAATTACAAGATAGGACAAATCATGTCAAGACTCAGAATTTATACTACCAAGTAATAATATTCCTATGTCCTAACACATAATGCTTTGTTTTGTTAAAACATGCAGAAATCATACCAAGCTCTTGGAGATTGACATCAGGAGCAAGGAAAGAATTTTCCTTCATCATTTTCGTATGAATATGAAGAATTTGTACACGTCCAGCTTCATCAGGGAGGCCAATCTCAATATGAACTTCTAACCTTCCAGACCTGTAAGCATGCAAAACTCAAAACATTAGTCCAGTAACTCAAATCTAAAGCTAATGTACATGCAAAAATATATAAGAAAGTCAGAATATAAACTACTTTAGACTATAATAATTGGATAATATAAATGAAATGATGACACTACTAATTAGCAAAAGGATGCACAGACCTTAGAAGAGCTTCATCAAGCATATCCATCCGGTTTGTCATTCCAATAACTAAGACATTGTTCAAGGCCTCCACACCATCTATCTGGAAATTAACAAGTGTTAGCCTTATCTTAAAAGACTAAACAAGTACAAGAGCTTCATCGTTGTTGGCTAACCTTTGTCAGGAGCTGGTTTACAATACTGTCATGGACACCTGTACCATCCCTGCTTGATCCTCTTGACTGAAAATTTGTACAACTTAGTTTTATCTCAATAAACGAACATTGTTCACAAAATCATATGCTAGGATTGATATTTTATTCTACAAAATATGACTGTGTTAAATTTTAGTTGTCCAAATTGACAACAGCTTGAATAAAGCAGATTACCTTACAAATAGCATCGATTTCATCGAAAATAATGACATGGAGCTCACTATCATCACCTGAAAAGTTTAATAAGAGTTGCCAAATTATCACACTGATGGTAAGAAAAGGAAAACATAAAAGCACAAAGCAGGGTAAACAATTCTTCCGCACCAAGGGTTCTCTGGTCATTCTCAGCATCAGCAAACAGGTCTCTGACATTCTTTTCTGTCTCACCCACAAACTTGCTTAGCACCTCAGGACCATTCACAATCTATCATGTCAAGAAAAGATAAACGAAGGCTTTTAACACATGTATACTTCTTGAAGAAACCCAACAAAACAGCTCTATGAGGTAAGTGTGAAGTAGATTAGAACTATACCTTCGGCTCCTTTCCATTTAGCATTTTTCCAATTTGGCGGGCCATCAAGGTCTTGCCAGTACCGGGAGGTCCATAAAGAAGAATCCCTTTCACGTTCTTTGCCCCAATTCTGTAAGATCAAAAGAATAAACTTCAAAGGGACGCACATAGCAGTAATAACTGTCAAAAACTGATTGAAGAACGAATCAGAAGAAGACCTGTTCCTGACGTGAAGAGGATATGTCCGATAAGCAAATGCTCTTCGGAATATCTCAACAAACTCTGCATTTAAGCCACCAATGCCCAGAGACTCAAGGTTGAACTCCTTTTCTTTAAATATTTTGCGAGTAGCAGCCTCTCGTTGGTTCATAATCTGTATACCAAGTTACACAAATCAGATTTTGAATTGATGGCATTGTCACAATCAAGTGATGAGACAACCAAAAGAGTTGATAAGAAAACAGACCTTTATACCACTTGCATTTGATGCTTCAAACACAAAATATGTATCGTTACAGATCATCCCTCTTCCGATACCACTTTTTTTGTTCCAATCAGCCTCTACAACCGCTTGGTCGACGGTAAGAATGTAATTAGTTCCATGAAACTCAAATGTAACTCTCTGTCCTACTGTGAAGACCTGCATATAAGCATGCATAGTTTCAATAAATCTTGACATAGTGACATAGCATGACCTCAGAGTATACAAATCATACATTAGGAGACAGGACACATAAAGACACAGAGAGCAAGAATCCAAAGCGTTTTTACCTGATACATGAATTTCTTCTTGAGTTGGGTTGAAAGAACCACAGCATCAACCTGAAAAGTAATATCCATCATACATAGATGTTCACAGCTCACAAGAGCTGTAACAGCAAAAGAATGAGTTACCTGTTCATTTTTAGTACCCTTCTTCACAAATTGTAAATCAAGTGCCAGCAAAGTCAGGTCAAATTTTTCAGGAGGAACGAATCTGCAAGAACAGGGTTTATTTAGGGTCTATAGACCAACATATAAACAAACAAAAAACTGTGGGAGAGACTTACCTGGCGATGGTTACCATGTCATCAGCAGAAACTCTAGCATGTCTTCGTTGAACAGCATTAAGAGCAATGGTTCCATCTTGGATGCTCTCATGTCCAGTATTCAACAGTTAAGTTAAAACTCTAAACAAACAAAGTGATCCGACAAAGCAAACAATTCAAAAACTAAAACTTGGTTCTAATATGTGACAGAGGAGAAAAGAAACAAATGATCCGACAGAAACAAAAGCTTGGTTTTGATTTCAACAACCGGTTCCGGGAGGAACAAGTGAGTAAATAATGTTACTTGTCAAAAAATAAAACAGAGGTTTGTAATGAAAAAAAAGGATATGACAAAGAAAGAGTGAAGACGTCAGCGACGTTGGCGAGGAAGAGATCGGTGCCGGGAATGGCGAACTGAGAGAGATCAGAGGTTGAGCAGTAAGCCAAGTTGGTGAAAGCTAAATGTGCCTCCGGCGTGGTGGTCACCTTCATGGTTATGTCGACAGAAGATTGTGATCCGGAGCGATCGGCCATGGAAAACTTGAACAAGAATAAACAGCGAGTAACGATGAGTCAAAATATTTTCCCTTCGGACAATGGGATACTCGTGTCTTTTTTTTTATAATCCCAAATAATTTATGAAGAAGCACAATAAAATAAAATAAAAATAGGTAACAGAATATTTAATGGAGAAACTGGCTAATAAGACCATATTCAGAATATATTTTTCCTTTTATACCTTTCACTTTATACTTTTGTTGTCTTAAGAAAAAGACTTTATACTTCTGTCTCATTATACCTTTGATTATTTTTAATACGAAATTAAATTTAATAGTTATGCATGTATATAGTTGATACTTTGTTTATTTATTAAACTAATAATTTATGTAATTATTACAATATATTTTAAATATATTTAAAATACATAATCAATTATATATTTAATAAAATTAAAAGTAAAAATATATTCATCCAAATATAAGTTAATTTCCTAATTTTATTTATGTAATTTATATAATACTTTAAATATATTTATAATATATAATCAATTCTGTCTCTATTAAAATAGTACAAAGATAAAAAAAAAGATATTTCATTAAAATTATTATTAAATTTCATATTTTAATTATATATAAAAAATTATAATAAATGTAAAACATATAAAAGTAAAATAAAACTGATGAAATTAATAAAAGTAAAATTAATATATATATATATATATATATATATAAACTTATTAATATTGTATATAACTTTAAAATTTTGCAATACATATAAATAAAAAGCATAACAAAACGCTTTTAACTGTAACTTATTAATTGTATATCAGTCGAATATAAATATTAATTACATTATAAACAATATCAAAATTTTAACAAAATAACAACTACGTATTTTATAATAATTATATACTAAAAACAAAAAATATAAAATACATGTTCTAACGATAACATATGGTTAGAATATAAATTATAACCTGTTCACAACTTATTGTTTATCTAAGATAGATGGTAGAGTACAAGATAGAACATAAATTAACGTTTTAAATATTTTTTCTAAAATACAGTGCATTGCTTACAATATGTATTGGATGTGGTTAGAACATAAGCTAGTGTATTCTACATTTAGATAGATCATAGAGAAAGCATTACATAATGTATACTAATCTGCCTAAAACGTAGAGGAAAGTTAGAATATACATTATATCTTTGTAGAAATGGTTGTAATATATATTCTAGAAAACCTAGACTAGCAAATACAATTTTTCTAAATAGTTTTTGTATAGTTAAACATGTTAAAATTCACATGAGTTTATAGATTTTTATATTTTTCAGAGTTATATATAATATTTGATAATTATTTTCATTTAATATAAGGGTAATTGTGTTCAATATTGACAAAGTGATACAAAGATATATATAGACAAATATATTGTGGGAATCGAGATTCACACTGTCAATTTTAGTGAACGGAAGAAAGCAAAGAAAACCCTACTTTCCTTAAGGTCCCAGAAATCTACTAAGCCAACAACAAGTAATCAAAATACGAAAGCGAACGAAAGTAAAATAAATAAATAAAAGAGCAAAGCTGGAATGATCTTATTTCGAATCTGAGTTTGCGCGTTACAACAGGTGAAAAATCCTTGGTTACGAGAGCTGTCAGCGTGTTCTCTAGTTATAACTTCCTAAGACCTTAAGACCTAGTTGAGTCGCAACTCGATAACAACGACGAAAATTGCCTAAATTGTTCTAAGTGCTAAGTTTCTGTGAATTTTTTTATCTCTTGTACTCCTTGCCTTGGCTCTCCTTATATATGCTCCTAGGTCGGTGCCCTTTTCCTCTTCTGCCCTCGATTTGAGCTTATCGTTTCGTGAAATTTTTTATTTATCTTCTCGATCTTCATGTTTATCTTCGGAAATTTAACATTTATCTTCTTTTCCTTTTATTCATTATCGAGACCGAATAGACCGATTGCTGTTGGGCAAATTCTCGTCGTAAGTCGTAAGTGGGCCTTTGCCGTTTTTAGATCTTCTCGGACCGTCTTTCGACTTAAACATTTTTACGATTTATTTTGGAGAAATCATCTTTTATACGACGTTGGTTAACATACTGTTGGTTCTATGGTATTATGAAAACTAATCGTATAATCAAGATAATGATGTCAAACTAACCATTGTTGGTTCATACGATCGATTCGAACTTTTACGAGAAAACAATTCTTTGCTATTTTTATCGTAAAATTTCAACGGAAACTCCAATCGAGACGAAACAAGATACAGTTCGATCCAGACTTGAAAGAGAGAATTACGAACCAGCTATTAGGGCAAGACAAGTGAAAGATCACGATGTAACCTAGTGCAACATGAGCGGAGCGGTGCAGTGTCGCATGTTGGTGACATGGGCGGAGAGGCGTGGTTTCACATGTTGGCAACATGGAGAGAGAGTGGTGGTGTCGCCTGCTGGCGACATGGAGAGAGAGTTGTAGTGTTGACGTGATGCGACATGGAGAGGAGTGGTGGTGTCGCCATGAGGTGAAATGGAGAGGGAGTGGTGGTGTCTCCGTGAGGCGGCATGGGCGGCATGGAGAGGAGAAGATGGTGTCGCCGTAAGACGACATAGAGGAGAGGGCGGTGTCGCCATGAGGCGACATGAAGCGGAGGTAGTGGTGTCGCCTGTTGGCGATAGGTATGTCAAATGGGCAGGTTTTCTGTGGGCGGCCCGTGTCCAAATTCTTATGGGTTAATATGGACACACCCATATTAGACCACATTTAAATGGGTATAAATGGACAAGTCCAATTGGGTTCATGGACAAGCCCAACTGGGCTCATGGACAAAACCGGACAAGACCATCTCGACATTGGGCAGCCCAAATAGCTAAAATATCGAGGTTTAGGAAATTAGAAAAAATTACAATTTTAATTTGTTTTACCAAAGTCATAAAATCGAGTTTTCGCCAAAACTGAAAAATCATATTTTCCCGTAAAAATTGCATTTTCTCCATCAAAACCATAAAATCGTTTTTTCCGCCAAAATTGATAAATCGCAATTTTCAGTTAAAATTACATTTTCTCGGTCAAAACCGCAAAATCACGTTTTCCTGAAACCGAAAGTCATATTTTCCATCAAAATCACAAAAATCTCAAAATCAAATTTTTTCGTAAAAATTTAAATTACAAAATAGTAAATTTTAACTCTATAATTTATACGAAATTTAGTATATTTCCATCTTTTACACAAAAAATTAAGTTATTTATATTAAATGGGCGTCTGGACCCCATGGACAGCAGCCCAACTGATCATGGTCCTTTTTCGGTATGATCTTATTTGAACATGGTCCTATTTGGGTGTTGACCAAAACTGTCCAGCAAAAAGACACGTTCATATGGCTACGCAGATAGGCCCAACCCGCCCATTTGACATCTCTAGTTGGCGACATGAAGAGGAGAAGGTGGTGTCGCCTCATGGTGAGACGAACCAGAGACAATGAGACGACGAGAAGTTCGGACGTGACGGTTTCTCGTTTTATCGTATTTTTGGAAGTCGTTTTGTAAGAGATCGAGTATATCTTTTGCGAGAGCTCGTTACTTTGAATCTTTTTCAAATCATACGAAGTTTTAGTTCTCACTCTCTTTTTATTTTAAAGAGAGAAAATGTTTCTTTGGTAGTTTCCAAGCATCGATTTCGTCGTGACCGATTTTTGACTCCAACAATTAGCCTCCCAGCTTGCTAGAACAATGTTCTAGCGAGGGTAAAATGATTTTCACCGAAAGGTATAGTAGGTTTCCCTCATTTTTTCCTTTTCTACAAGTATAGAGTGAAAATTTTATTCTTACTTGCTCATACTCTTTTCTCCAAGGAACTTTCCTTAAGGTAGAAAGTCTTTCTCTCTCTTTTTCTTCAATTGTTATTTTCATAATGTCTCCAAGCAAGAAAACGTCTGAGGAATGAGGATGCATTGCCCTCTTCTTTCGATCCCAAGAGTGGCGAAATTGTTTTCGTACCGCATTACATTGACCGTGAAGAAGTCGCGGAGTATTGGTTTGCCACCTGCGGTTTGGAAGCACCTCCACCCGAGCCATGGTGCCCGTCGACTTGTAATTCTAATGTGACTTGTGCTATGTAATATAACTACGTTTTGCTGGATTACTCAGAAATTGGTTCACCATTTTACAAACGTCGTTCATTTTCCTCAATCTGCTCAGCCTCTTCGGGAGGTTTGTTTTTGCCATTGACTTAAAGTTCTCTTCAAGAATTTTTTCGGTTTAGTAAAAGAAAAAAGAACTTTTCTCTTTTTTTAAAAACGACCATAACAGGTTTCGATGAGAATTGCTGCGATGGCGGCAAGTCTGTGGGCTGATATGGCTATGGAAAGTTGGTTTGCATCCGAAAAAGAATAAGGCTGGTATAAGGTTGGCTCGTTACACTTCACAAGCTCATCAGGTTCAAACAGACCAGATAAAGCCCGTCTAGGCCACCATTGAAATGGCAGCTCGATGAGATGGCAGGTCTAAAGAGACTATCTTCTTGTCTTTAGCAAGCTGCAGAATACTAACATCTATCTTAGATTCTTACAGGATCAACTAGAGCAGCATACTCAGCCACTGAACCAACGATAATATTAAGCAAACTGGCCCCAAAATAATATTTAGTCTAATCGGCTCAGAAGCATATGCTTCACCTTCTTTTATCCAGAACCGGCTCTGCCGATGAAATATATATTTTGTACTGATGAGATAAAAAATAAAATCTAAAACAAAAATGACTCAAAAAATTTATTGAAGCAACATCATGAAAAATATATGAGCATTACCTAGAAGCTTAAACTGAATCAAAAACTCGTTAAAGCAAAACAACCTTTAACTGAAGCTTCATGTCACTCATTGTAGGGGTAAAATCTCTCATACTGAGCTTCAAGCCCTCAGTAGTCGGAGCACCCTCACTTTTAGCAGATGTGCGGTCATTACCTAGCTTGTGGAAGTCAGAAAATGAGAAGTATGCCTTTGGCTCCTTTCCATTAAACATTTTTCCAATTTGGCGAGCCATCAAGGTCCAAAAAGAAGCATCCTTTTATCGTGCTTTTCTCCAAGTCTGCAAGATCAGAAGATAGACTTCAAAGGGATACAAAACACATAGCAATAACTGTCAAAAGTTCTTGAAGAGAGAATCTCAATAGAAGGAAATATTCTATAAGCAAATGCTCTTCGGAATATGTCAACGAACTCTGCATTTAAGCCACCAATGCCTAGAGAGTGAAGGTTAAAAGAGAATTACAAACAATGAAGATTGTAGTTCCTTGTCCGAGCAACTGGCTATAGAAAAGTAGAAAAAAACAAGAATAATGTGTCATAACAAAACATAAGATAGATGCATGTGTGGCCATTGCAAAATGAATAGTATCTTAAACTGTTTATCATATCGAAGTCCAAGTTAGAAACCGTTGCTGACCATTCCTCATCTTCTATGTAGCTCCATGAAAATGTGTAGCCTCTATCATACTCAACCAAATCATAACCTATTAAAAGATTCAATATAATATGACATTTAAGTTATATTATCTGGTCTGGAGGCGTGAGATTTCCATAGAGCGTCTTGTCGTTGGTCCTTTTTTTTGGGAGGATCGTGGTAGGTTTATGAAGAATAAGCATTATTTTACAGAGATTATGCGCTAAAGTGATTCCCAACTATTTTCTATTTTGGATTTCTGATCTATGGTAATAATATTTTAATTATGTGTCTCTGTCACAATCTGCTTGTTATTCTGTAATAATAATGACCGAAGATATAAAATAAGAAAAAGAAGGAAAAACATTAGAACAAGCATAAGTGGATACATAGCGAATGACGCTAAAACACAAATGTCTTGGAACACAAAACTTTTGTTACAGGCTGTTGATCTCAAGATTCTGTTTATACAGTAGCTTTTACACTTTGTGGCGTTGTTGAAGCTGGACTTTCGACCTGAAAGGAGATAACAAGAGTTTGGTTACTTAAAGTTTTGATTTCTATGGATAAGGGAACTGCAAATCTAAATCCTTGTATTTTTTTTACCTTAGCTGCTTTAAACAGTTCGTCTACAACTTCAGACAAAGTTGGATGTGCATGAACCGCAAGTTTTATGTCCTGCAACCACATCACAAGAGCCACAATAATCTCACAATCTAAAGATGAATGATGAAAACGAGGAACAGGTTAGTTTGCAAGCAAGAAGATTGCCCCCTGACCTGAATGCGTGTTCCTAATGCGATAGCGTTGGATGCTTCATGGATAAGATCAGCTGCATGCAACCCGAAGATATGAACTCCTAGGATTTCACCATTGTCTGGTCTGTATATCATCTGTTGCACATAAAGAGAGCGACTTCTCGGTCACTCCATGACTACAAAACAACTTTCTTTACAAAAATAAAATTCAATTTAGTTCTTCTCTTTACCTTAGCGAGTCCTTCTCCTTCATTTTCGGCTAGAGCCTTTGTGTTTGCCTTGAAACTTGTCTTGGCAATACTTACTTTAAATCCCTCTTTCTCAGCTTTCTCTCTCGCTTGAGGCTGTGAATTGCAGAAATGGTTACCCACAGACAAAAGGTTAAGTTTTTACAAATCCACTAAGGGTGTCTAGCGTTACCTCTGTCAATCCCACCATGCTGATTTCAGGATGAGTAAAACAAGCGGCTGGGATGGTAAGATGATTCAGCACATGATCTCTACCTGTGACTTGCTCCACCACTAGCCAACACCAAGTAGATTGCACACAGAGTTTAATAAGAAGCTGGTCAAACGTAATGAAGTATTAATAATGAACTCACCAGAAATTCCTTGGGCACTGGCTGCATGAGCGAGCATCAGTTTACCATTGGCATCACCGATGCAGTACAGGTTTGGAACCTATCAACCAAGAATGTCTCGGTAAGAACTGGTGGTAAGACATACTAAGATGTGCATATGAAAAGAACACTAACCAGCTTTCCGTTTCCGTCGATAACACGCATTCGCTCATCAACTGGTATGAAACCTCTCTGCGTAGCTACATTGATCTGTGTGGAAAACAAAGCGTGACGGTTATTTCTTTCATAACCAAATAAACTCAGAGAACCAGAAGATGTGGTATATTGTTCACTCTTACGTTTTCAAGGCCAAGACCATTGGTGAATGGAGCTCTTCCTGTAGCAATAAGAGCAGCGTCCACCTTGAAAAAAGGGAACATAAGGTCACACTTTCAGTGCAAGAGAAGAAAATAAATAACCCATAAAAGACATTTGTAGGGATCCACTGAAAGCATGTAACAGGTAGGACATGAGATTAAGTCGCATGTATGAGTACTAAGCAGCAGCAAAATCATTCTCTTTTGCACCATCATTAATCCTTCTTCCAGAAAATAACTTTATAAAACTAACAGAGGTTTTTAAAACCTCTATTTTTATATGACATTTTCCCTACCTCCAAAGTATCCTTGGGTTCCTTGGTTTTAGCATCAATCAGCTCAATCATCACTGGTCTTCCATCTTTTGCTGGAGTGATCTGTAAACAACAAATGAAAGATCCGTAAACATACAGTATAAGAAAGAAATTATACATAGAACGCCGTGAGATAAGCAAACTTACTTTGCTTGCAAACACTCCAGTATGATAGTCAATTTTTCTTGGATTTATCAGAACCCTTTGAGCCAGCTTACTGATCTCAGGATCAAATCCAGGCATCAGCTGATCCAGCGCCTCAATAAATGTTACCTGCAGAAATAATTTTGTTACTATTTAGATAAAACTTACTTGAAAGCAACAAACAAACACTACTTGCTCATAATCAGAGTACAAAATCAACATGGTACCTCACTTCCAAGGGCGGTGTAAACATCACTGAACTCAAGACCGATATAACCACTTCCTACTATCGCAATCCAATCAGGAACAGACTCCAATTTCAATGCATGGTCACTTGTGATAACAGTCTTTCCTACAGAACCAAAAACATAAGCAACTTTAAGTCGCTTGCTACGTTTTAGGTTTCGAGAGGCTCCTCCGCTCACATACCATCAACTTCTATTCCTTTAGGGACAAACGGTACAGATCCAGTTGCAATGATTATATCTTTGGCGGTGATAATATTGTCCTTTCCATATTTAACCTTTTGTGGCCCCTGAACAAAGAGTACAATTAGGATCGCCAATCAAATCATACCAAAAGGACAATAACATACTAACCAGAACAGAGCCAAACCCTGTCAATATGTCAACACCAAGCGCCTTCATAGAATTGGTAAGATTATTCCTAATTTTGGTAGCCAGGTTATTCGCATGGTCAGCCACACCCTGACGGTCATAACCGGCAGCTGAAACCTGTTGTCCACGGTCGAAAGAGAAAGCAAGATAGAATCAAAGCCAAGGAGATAGATAGTACTTGTTTCACAGTTGACACAATAAATCAAAATCAAACTTTTCAGCATCTACAATTATCATTTCATAGGAGACCAAGGATCTCATATGAGGCAAGCAACATCAGTTGGTGGTATTATTTACCTGCAGACCAAAGGACTTCATGTGATGTTCGTTCTGAAGTTCCCTCATCCGACCACTAACAGCAAGAAGAGCTTTCGAAGGCACACATCCTCTGTTAACACAAGTCCCTCCAACAACATCTCCCTCAATGATGGCAGTTTTGAGTCCCTATAAGAAAAAACACCTTTATCTATTACACAACTACTTTATTCTATTACAGAACCCAAGTGAGAGCTTCGCATTTGGCATAGACTAAGAAGGATCTGTGGTAAGAAAGAAAGGTTAAACCTTCTCTACGGCGTGCAATGCAGCTCCGTGGCCACCAACTCCAGCTCCGATAATGACCAAATCATAATCGAACGACTTATTCGAAGGAGCTCCATTGCCACCTGCAGCGGCGGAGACTTCGATCCTTCTACTTTTGACTTGGAAACGGCAAGAGGTTAACTGCTTCGACGGTGAGAAACCAAACGCCTCCCGCCGGAGATTTCTCGGTGAGGCATTCGATGAACAGAGCGGACGATTGGGTAGAGTAAGAGAGGACTGTGAGAAGGAGAGAGAGAAAGCTGATTGCATTGTTAGACTGTGAGAGAGAGATCTGAAAAATGGGAGTGACGGAGATGACGAGTATAGCTCGCGAGAGATATCAAAGATGGGACACGTGGCACTTTGTCGTCTTTAGACCGGAGATTTTACAACCCCTGTTTAGATCCTAGGCCCATTGGGCTTTTTATCTAATCCTTTGAAGTTAGTAATTAAGAGACACGTCACGAATCAGAAGGGTGAAGTGAAGAGTTCAAAGGTCAGACTCCGACACGTGTGGGGAAGAAGAGCACGTGTCGAGAGAGTAGGAAAGCTCTTTCTGTTCGGTTCCACATTCTTCTCCCTCCGTTGTTGTGAAGAGAGAAGTGTTTAACACAGAAAGAAAGAAAGAAAGAGAGAAACAACAAAAAGAAGAAAATGGAGAAGAGTGGAGGAAGAAAAGTAATGGATGAGATAAGAAGCTTTGAGAAGGCGAGTTTATTCGATCTTGGCCATCCCCTTCTCAACCGCGTCGCCGACTCCTTCGTCAAAGCCGCCGCTGTAAGTTCTAAGTTTTCAGATATACGTGACAATATATGTTAAAGATGATATATTTGTATGAGGAATTAATATATGTTTAAATGGGATTAAAATATTAAGGTCGGAGCTTTGCAAGCTGTGTCGAGGGAAGCTTACTTTACTGTGGTTGATGGTATAAATCTCCTGCCACTTTCTTATTCAGTCTAAAAATCTGCCAGGAAAATAACAGAAGCAGTGAAAATAAAACTTTGATTTGATTAATGATAACTCAGGGACAGGTTTTGACTCGAGCAGCATGGGTCCACCGTCTGAGGACACCGGCAGCAAGAAACATAGGTTCCCTAATCTCAGAGGTCCGTTAACTATCTCATGCACTCGCAATTACAGTATGTACCGTATTTGGTTAATGGCATATATTATTTGCGTTGTGTCATATATATAGTACTTGTTAGTTATAATTTGTATTGTGTTGTTAATAGTATTTGTTGTTGCATTTTCAGGGGAAAACAACAGCAAATCTCTAGAGGCATTGGTGAGTTTTTTTCTTTTTTTTTTGCTAAAATTTGGAGAGGCATTGGTGAGTTTTAACTGAACGTTAATTTTTCTTTTCTTTTTAAATGTATATCTAAAATTCGTCCGCATGTATATACATATTATGTACGTGTATGATGTGCATGTGCCATATGTGTTTTGTGTGATATGTAATAGAAAGTTTGGTAAGAAGAAAACAAGTGTGGTCATAGGCTTGTGAATTACACTATAAGTTTCTAATATGTAATTACCGTTTATATTGGCTGGTACTTAGGTGAAGAACACAGGAAAAGAATCTCTCCAGTGGGGTGAGTTTATATCTTTAACTAACTGTTGTAGTTTAAAATCAAATAGAGATTTAGCTACGGTTGTGATGTTGATTGATGTGATATGGTGTGGTAGGGCTAGCAGCTGGATTATACTCCGGTATAACTTATGGTATGAAGGAGGCTCGTGGAGGAGCTCATGATTGGGTGAGTCTAATCAACATTTGTCTTTTACAAAACAAATGGTTGTTACCATCATTGTATTGTCAATGCGATGCTCTTTACTTAATTTGTAACCATACGTATATCGCAGAGAAACAGTGCAGTGGCTGGAGCATTGACAGGAGCGGCAATGGCTATGACAACCTCGGAGAGGACAAGCCATGAGCAAGTGGTTCAGTCTGCTCTTACCGGAGCAGCCATTTCCACTGCTGCTAATCTCCTTTCCAGCGTTTTCTAGATATTTTTTCATTTTAAGGTTGTTATTTGTGTTAGTTTTAACATAAATATGTCCGTCTCCTCTCTACGTGCCTGTGAAGACTAGGATTTGTCTGAAACTCTCGAAGCCACACATCACAATAATATCACATTTTCCTCCGTTTTAATTGTTCTATTTTCGTTTGCGTAAACTGCGTTGGGAAAATTAGTTGGCATTTCTGAGTTTAGAAGAGAAAAGCCTTATCCTATGGAAGTATGCTCGTTTATATATACTTTTATGGTCGTTTACCACAATCTTTTTTTTTTTCTCCGGAAAATCCATATATTCACGAAACTTTTAGCCACCAGATACAACTTTTTAAACCAACAACTCCTAAACTCGTTATCTCTCAAGTCCTCTGTTTAACAAAAACAGAACGTAGCAAAATACAACAAGATAGCCACTAACCTCAAGTAACTCCAAAAAATTAGAGACCACGACTTTCATTTACAAAAAGCTCAAAAAGCCAACCCGGGTGACCACTAGCCATATAAGATTGCCATAGGTTTTGCTTGATAACGCTCTGTGCAATGAAAGTTGCACCTCTGTTCTGATCTCTAGACACCACCTTCCATCTAGACTCCATTATAACTCGAGCCTGCAAATTAATTTCATCAACTTGAGCAAGAAAGGAAGGTCAAGCTTCTGGACGATTAATCGCACCAAACAGCACTACAAATTCTCCAATCTCATGCTCCTCATACATTCTACAGTCCATAAGATTGTTTGCATTTTAGCCATGTCTTTGGATTTGATATTTGAAAAGGCCCTTCTACTATGAAAAAGAACCACCCCTCTGTCATTTCTAACCACCCAAGCTGTTCCCAAATTACCTGAAGACTTACTCCAATCAAAGGCTATGTTACACATTAGCCAGCCTGGTGGAGGAGGATACCATTTCTTTTGCTTTGTAACCCTTACCTCCTCGCCTTACGAGGTGACAATCTTTCCTCTCCTTGACCAGAGCTCTTTCTCTTCTTACTACCCAACTCCTGCTTCCCTTCTCTTCTCCCACCTCAGCCAAAAGGTATCTTCTTTAACAATTTTTGGCCTTCCTGTGAGTGGATCAATCCCTACTTGCGACTCATTCAGCACACCAAATAAAGGATCATCTTTAGCCAAGACTGGCTTTCTTTGGTGCAGTACTTGTTGCCTTGTCTCTCTTCTTAAAGCCGCTTCTTCATGCCTCTGTCTAATCTTCAAAGGACAAATCTGTTGCTCATGATTTAATCGCTGACAAGTGAAACACCGTTTTTGCACCTGCTCATAGTGAAAACGAATAGTAGTAGTCCTTCCTCCACCAAAAGTACCTGAACTCTCACAGAGTCTTGAGTAATTGGTTTTGAAGGATCAAAAGCAAACCACTTTCGTCTTCCCAAACCAGATCCCCCAACGCTGTTAAAGCCTCCCTCGTGGAATCTGGCCAATCTGAACCCATATAGGAACGTACTCGTTATAAGTCTAGATTCCCTTATCCAAAAGATCATGCTCTGACTGGAAAATGAATTGAAATCTCTCTTTCGACAGAGCTATACCTCTAACTCTTCCCTCCTTTTGCCATTTTCTAGGCATCGTTAGAATGAGCCCAGACATTTTCTGACACTCTGGATTCAACGCTCTTCCCATGATACTTAAGCTTCCTCTTCCTCATCCAGAGAAAGAGTCATCAAAGCTCTATCCATAGCAACTGACATGGAAATCTTCGAATGAACAGCTCAACTTTATCAAGAAATTTTATCCTCTCCACCAACTCAGACTTCAAAGCGGAAGAACAAAGAGGAAGAAACACTAAAATTTCTCGAGATAAGAGTAAAGTAAGGTAAAAAGAAAGGAAAAAAACTCAGATATTTTTCCGAAAGACGTTGGCCGTGTTCGTTTACATGTCGCGCGACCTGCGACCTGCGATTGGTCGCAAGTCGCAGGTTGTTGTTCGTTTTGATGTCGCGCGACTGATCGCACGACCAGTCGCGGGTTCCCATCTAAGTCGCCCGAAAAAACAGCAACTAAAAATTAAGAAAATTTTGATCGCGCGACTGGTCGCAGGTCGCAGATCACAGGTCGCGCGACACGTAAACGAACATAGTTTTAGTCGCAGGTCGCAGGTTAGTCGCAGGTCGCAAATCGCAGGTCGCGCGATACGTAAACGAACGTAATCTTAGTCGCAGGTTACAGGTCGCGCGACACGCAAACGAACATGGTTGTTAAAACCACCGCACACTCTAACAAGATAAGATTATCTGGCCCACACTTCAAGAAATAACTTAAGCCCACTAGGGGACACTTGAGAGCATTTTCTCGCTCCTCTCACTAAGTGATCTGTTTTTTTGGCTATATATGAACAATTTTCCGTTTACCACAATCTTGAACAACAAAATAACGGTTAATTCGTAGGAAAAGATAATTCATCTCTCATGCTTATTGTTTAAGCAAACATGGTGCTATAGTTATATAAATCTTGTCTAGTTTAGGTTAGTGAGTATACCCGTCTGTATATATGCTGGACATGGTACTAAATGACTTATTCTTGGGTTCACCCCTCTAGGATGAACTTCTAGGTTCACCAACCAATAGGATTGTGTTATTTTATATTTGGTATCTTTTAAAAATAAAATAAAATATTATCAAATTATATTATGTTTTTAAAATTAAAAGGTAAAAATAAATAAATAAAAAAATAGTAGTAATTAAAAAAAAATATTTTTAATGTCGTCAGCAAAACATTAAACCCTAAATCCTAATCCCTAAATCATAAATCCTAAACCCTAAACTTTTGGGTAAACCCTAAACTCTAGGATAAATCCTAAACTCTAAATCAAAATCACTAAACACTAAAACACTCAAGGGTTTAGGGTTTAGGGTTTAGGGTTTAGGGTTTAGGGTGTTAGTGTTTTTTTATTTAGAGTTTAGAATTTATCCCATGGTTTACGGTTTACCCAAGGGTTTAGCGTTTATCCAAGGGTTTAGCGTTTACCCAAGGGTTTAGCGTTTAGGATTTAGGGTTTAGGGATTAAGGTTTAGGGTTTAGTGTTTTGGTGACGATGTTAAAAATATTGTTTTTTTATTTTTTTTCCCGTAACTACTATTTTTTTTTACTTTTTTATTTTAAAAACATGATATAATTTGACAATATTTTATTTTTTTTTTAAAAGATATCGAATTTGAAATAATGAAATTCTATTGGATAGGGGATGAACCCAAGAATAATTCGTACTAAATCCAGTTTTCTCTAATCTTCATAGGAAGGAGTGTATTGGAAAAAAGAAAGAAAAACGAGTGTGTGTATTAGGGTGCATTTAAACCTAAATTGTTTAGCAATCTCGAGTTCGATAACCGGAATGCATTCAAACCCAAATTGTTTAGCAATCTGGAGTTCGCTTTTCAGTCAATCAAATGAAATATATTTATGTTCATTTACTCTTAAAAAGTGGAAAATATATTAGTAGTCATTTATCCCAATTTTAATGAAATGGAATCTTTTTTGTTTTTTTTTTTTGTCAACCTTTCAATTTCATTAAGTAAATTTGAGTTTACAGTGGCTTAGTAACAAGGTCAGAAGATTACATATGATTGATTAATTGTCCTGGCATTTTTAGCTAAGCTATCAACTACATTAATAAATATTCGAGGAACATGGTTGAAGGTGTAATGGTTTTTCATAGCAACCACTTTGATGTCATTGATCGTGGAGCTAGCTTCTGATATGTAATCTTCTATATGCTGCTTATCTTCCATAGCACACTCCAGCTGCTGTACAAGCTTCAAACAGTCCCCAACGAAAGTCACATTTTTGTAACAGAGTCGATGTAGTTGACAGACAGCTTCCCACATTGCCACTGCTTCTGCTACTAGAGGGGTGCCAGTAACATCCATTGCAGAACTCCCTTGTAATCTAAGAGTGCCTTCTTTGCTATATAAGGACCACCCAATACCAATCTTCTCAGATGGTGATTTCCAAGAGGCGTCTACAATGCAATAGAGCTGTACTTCATGTGGCAGAGCATCCTGGATAGTCACTGGCGCTGGTCTGGAGACCCTTTGCAACACCATCTCATTTTGCGCTTTGGCCTCCGTCCATATTCTAATATCCGTAACTGCCGCATGAATAACTCGGATGATATGATCTCTTTTGTTTTCAAATACTAGTTTATTCCGCATCTTCCATATTCTCCAACCTAGAATCAGAGCAAACATGCATTTTTGATCTTCTCTACGACTGTTGAGAATATAGAATAAGAGGTCAATGACAGTACTACGACGACAGAGGTGATTCCCAAGATCATTAAGTGCCATAGACCATATTTCCCAAGCAACTCTACACTGCAGTATCATATGATCTACAGTTTCTATCTCTTCTCCGCACAACTGACAAATGTTATTAATCTTGCATCCCCTTATTCTTAAATTTTCCGCCACAGGGAGGCCATTATGGAGAATTTTCCACCAGAAAATCATGATTTTTGGTGGTAAATTAATTCTCCATAACTTGGTCAACATACTGTTGCGGAGTTGGGAGTGAGGAGTATTCGTCACCTGATATTGTTGCTCAGCCATATCAAGAGATCTCTGTACATGGTAGCATGTTTTAACTGTGTAAATTCCCCTAGAGCCAAACTTCCATCGAATTTTATCCTGACCACCCATTGTACTTGATCTTATGCTTAGGATTCGTAGCACGTCTTCAGGGGTAACCAGATCTTGCAATTTTGCAAGGTCCCAAGCATTGGTACCTGAAATGAAAAGATCTTTAACCACTAGATCATGATATAAGTTAGCTCCAGAGCCCTAGGAGTTAGGTTAGTTTCACCAGGAAGCCAAATATCCTTCCAAACTCTTATGGATTCACCATTTCCTACAATCCAACTTATACCCCTTCTAATTAACGGGTGAGTTTGGATGATGCTTCTCCAAGCATAGCTTGAAGTCTGATAACTTATGGCTTCGAGGAAACTAGATTTTCTAAAATATTTTGCCTTGAAAACCCGGGCCATAAGAGAAGAAGGATTGTTGATCAAACGCCAGGCTTGCTTAGCAAGCAGTGCTTTATTAAACGCAAGCATATCTCTCAGCCCTAATCCTCCTTCTTGTTTAGATAACGTTAGCTTATCCCAAGCAATCCAGGGTATTGCTTTTCTATCCAGATTGGCTGACCACCAGAATTTCCTCATTGCTTTTGTGATATCCTGCAACATACTTTTAGGAAGAAGAAAGCACGACATAGTATATGCAGGCAATGCTGTGATAACAGCCTTAAGAAGGACTTCTTTACCAGCAGGAGATAAAAATTTTGAGTACCAGCTTTCCAGTTTATTATTGATTCGCTGGGTTATATACTGAAAAACCTCTCTTCGGTTCTTGCCTATGTACTCTGGTAAGCCTAAATATTTACCAAATCCTCCTATCTTTAACTATACCAAGTTTTTTTATAATCTGATCTTGAAGATGTTTAGATGTATCTTTGCTGAATGAAATTGCGGACTTGGAATAGTTAACTTCTTGATCTGAGGCTTTTTGATATGTGTTGAGGATGCATCTCAGGTTAGCAGCTTCTTCTTCTGTTGCTTTGCAGAACAACAGTGAGTCGTCTGCGAATCAGACATCTAAATGTGTAACGACTTAACTACTTTCAGACAGAAACGAAAGTATAAACATATCTACTGTTTTTAAATCATAATAAAAAAAGAGCCGCTCGTGAAAATAAATTTACATTCAGCAGAAAAACATGGATTCATATCTCCTTTTTGAAATAGTTATCTACGGCGTTACAAATTGATCTTTTTTTTTACATCCGGCGTTACACATTGACAACAGCATTGTATTCAATCAATCTATATGACTAAGTCTGGGCAAAATTAACCGAAACCGAAAACCGAAAAACAAACCAAAATTATCCGATCCGAAATCGAAGTAGAAAACATAATAACCCAAACAGTTTCTATCTTAAAATGTTACGGGTATCCGGACCAAACCGGAACCAAATTTATAACCGAATGGGTACTTTTGGGTATCCAAAATATAATACATATTTAAAAATATAAGGTGATGATTGTTTCAGTAGATTTTGGTTTTAGTTTCTGGTTTTTAGATTTTAGTTTTTGGTTTTTAGATTTTGGTTTTTGGTTTTCAGCTTTTGGTTTTTCGTTTTTGGTTTTTGGTTTTATATTTTGGTTTTTAGATTTGTTGTACTTTTTAAAAATTTTAAAAATTAACTAATATGTTATTTTCAAATAATATAATAAAATAGCAATAAATATTTAGATTTTACAATTAAAATTTATCAAAATACTGTGATTATTATTTTAAAATAAAATACAATAAAAAATTTTAATTATTAGATTTTTATAAAAAATATATTATAGTAAAATATAAATCATCAAATATATATAAAATTACACAAAAATAAAAATATTAAATTTTGAAACTACTTAGAAATTTTTCTTATATAAATTATTTTTAATTTTTAAAATTTGAATAGAAATAGTTTTTCTTATATAAATATTATAAATGTTACAAAAATAAAAATACATAAAATTTTGAAAATAATTATAAATTTTCTTATATAAATTATTTATATTATCTTAAAGTTGAATGGCAATTTTTATAATTCAGGATTATACAATAAATTTTATTAATAAAACATATTATGTTTTTATAATTTTTTTTTGTTATTTTTAATGTGACTAATAATTATTAAAATAATTCAATTGTTTTATTTATAGAAACTAATAACTAAGTTTTAAAATGAAATAATATTATTTATAAAATATATAAATTTAATTACAGATATGAAACACAAATTAAAATATTTCACATTATTGTTTAAATGATATCTAATGTACAAAATATTTTATGATAATTTTAATTTTTATGAAAATATTATTTATTAATTATTAATTATTTATAATGTAGTAGTATCTACAAAAAAAATCAAAATTCGTTTTGCTTCATAAAAGTTCACAAAAGTTGGTTTTTGGTTTTTTTTCATAAATTGGTTAAATTTTTCAAAAACTAGTTTCCCTAAATTTTAGGGAATCTATTTATTGAAAATCTTGATTGGCATCTCAAATGGTTTTTACAAAAAACAAAAACAAAAACCAAAAACTTGATTGGATGAAAAATGGTTTCTACATAAACAAAAACCAAAAACTAAAGTAAAAACCACAAACAATCAACCTCTAACTTATATTTAGATTTTAAATAACTAAAATATTTAAATTATGTTATAAATCCAAAAAATATTTAGTTACATTTGAACTAAATAGTAAATACTAAAATATTCAGATTTCATTAGTTATAATTTTAAAATTAAACAATATTTTATAAACCTTAACATTTTTTTTATAAAAAAATAAATATTTCAAGTTTTTTTGGGTAATTCAAATACTTTTTATTTGAATAATTGGATAGATTGGTTACTTTTGGATACTTTTGGATAGATTGAATACAAAAGTAACAAGAACCGAACCGGAACCGATAATTTTTGGGTAGTTACCGGTTCCGACCGAAATCGAACCGATCCGAACCAATTTGTAGGCGGTTCTTGTTTGGTTACATCAAGTCCAAAATCGAAAAATCTGGAACCCGAATTAACCGAAAAAAACGAATGCACAGGCTATGACAATCAATATATCGACAACGCATAACAGGAGTAGAATTTAGATGGAATTCTTTTATTTTTTGTTACTAAAATGTTAGCAGTTGTAATTAGGTTTAGTCAACATTAACTAATGATGATAATATTATTTTAAAAGAAATAATGTTGAGTGGAGATCACATGGAGGAGGAAGATAATATAACAAAACGATTCCTATTTCCTCATTACCTTTCCTTCCTCAGAAAGGATTTTCCTCTTCCTCCACATACGTGTCTCACCTTGCTAATCTCCTTTCTCTGTTTCTGTCTTCAGGTACTGTCACCGGAGAAGCAGAGGAATTGACATGGAGTATATTTCTCCACTGACAAATCATCCAACGGCTGGCTCCAGTTATGATCAGTCGCGGCGTAAGCGTAAGAAGAAACCAACGTCACCATCACCGTCGCATTCTTCGTCTCAATCTTTGGTGCAGAAATGGAGATCCGAGAAGCAGCAGCAAATCTACTCGACCAACATCATTCAATCTCTAAGGGAACTACGTATTAGCGCCGCCACCGATGCATCTGGTAAGCTCTCTCCTCGCGGCGGAGGTATAGCCGTACGTGACGCCGCTTACAGGTCTCTGGCGGTTACGGCGAGAGGCAGAACACTGTGGAGCCGAGCTATACTATCTAAAGCCGTTAAAGTGAAGCTCAAGTTTAGGAAACATAACCGGTTAAGAACTTCGAATCCTCCTCCCACGGTGGTTTCGATAACCGGGAATAGCCGGTTAAAGAAAAAGAGAGCAACGGTTTTGAGGTTGAAGGGGAAGGGGTTTACAGCTGTACAGAGGAAAGTGAAATTGCTGAGCCGGTTAATCCCCGGTTGCCGGAAACAACCATTACCGGTGGTTTTAGAAGAAACTACTGATTACATTGTTGCGATGGAGATGCAGATTCGTGCTTTGAATGCCATTATCTCCGCCGTTGGCTCCAGCTCGGCTGTGCCGGAGACAGGTAATGATGGCGAAGAGACACACATGCTCGATTAGCTTGGCCCAGCTGTCTTTTTGTATTGTTTTCTGTATTAAAAAAATATTTGTTTATTTGATCATGATTTCTGTCTGCTATATTGTGACTTTATATTCAACTCTTCTTCATTTAAATAAATGTATGTCCATCGTTTTTGGTGAATCTTTGGAAATGTAAGAAAGACTAATGATGTGATTAGAACATCTCTAGCGTAAAACTCATATTTTTTCCTTAAAAAACAGTAGACTTCAAACTTACTCTAAAATAAGAGCATTATAGAATAAATATGAATTTATTCTATTATAAAATAAAAAATATAATTGGGTTAAAACATATTTTTTGCTTCAAATTTTATTTTAAAATAAATGATTGTGTTAAGTTGGAGATGCTTTTAGTAACAAAATGAAAAATAAAAATAAAATGGTGTATATGATGTAGAATGTGATTCTTTGGTATTTTTAGCGAGAACTTTTCAGCTGAAAACATATTTACTCTCATTTCCACTAGAACTATACCAATCAGGTGAAAAAATATTTTACTTATTTTACTTATTTTACTCTAATTACCGTACATTCAAATGTAAAATTATTTATTTAATGTTTACAATTTTGGTGGGGAAAAATACTGCGCTGGTTTCCACTTGTTATTTATACTTTTATTACTTAAAAAAAATATTTTATATTAATTTAGAACTAGTGTATTACATAGTTTTGATTATTGCATCTAGCAATTTTAGCTAATTGATCCACTAAGGTCAACCTATTTCTAGGAACATAACAGAAGGAAAAGTGGTAATACTTTTATTACTTTCTTATTCTATGGTTCTAACTGTAAAGTATTTCTACAGTAAAAAAAATTAGGTGAAAAATATTTTATTCCTAGTTACCCTACAAATTTACCAATCAAGTAAAAAAATTATTTATGTCTTTATTCTCTCACATATAAAAAAAAAGTAAACATATTTAGTTTAGTTTCTTCTCTTTTCCACTTTTATTTTTCCTTCTTACCTATTTATTATTTTTCCATTTACTCTAAGAATATCCAATCACACTCTACAACTTTTACTCTCATTTTTTCTACTTTTTGTTACTCCAGGTTCAGCTATAATTACCAATCACATCTGTAGAGTAATAAGTGAAATAAGAATAAAAGAAATTAGTGTAAAAAGAGTAAATATAAAATATTTTAATTTATAAAGCGTGTTTTTGGTCCACAAATTTTTTTCTCTAAAAGATTTTATTTTTACTAGTTTTATTAGAATACAGTAATACACTAATAAAAATAATAAACAATAAATTGAGATTAAAATTAATAATTTATATCACAAAAGAATAGGTAAATGATATTAGATCTACTTATTCGTATGAAAATGATTCATCTTTTGAAGTTTAAAATTTATAAACAATGATGGCTAAAATCTTTAATGTTGACGATGATGTTGAAAATACTACTACAATATGTAGTTATGCAAAACCACGTTGAAAATTCTCACAAGTCACAAGTTTTGAAATCATATGGAATAACAAACAACACTAGAAATTTTATGCAAAAATAAGTAAGAGATTAGAGATAAGCACTAATGCCATTTAATAACAAGTAAAATTAAACAACACAAAAGTTATATTTTGATATAATTATAGAGAGTTATATACGCATATAACTTTATATAACTAGTAATTTATGATATTACTAAAATAATATGTCAACAAACTTCTAGTCACATGAATTCAACAATAAACAACCGTTACAAAATCTATGACCCTCAAAACAAGAACAGAGGTCAACGAGCAGGAGGAGAAGAGAAGAAGATGACAAGGAAGTACACAAGAAAACCTGCAACAAGTATCCCTCCGTACACCAATGTCTGATAAGATTTGACTCCAACTGTGTATTTGTACTCTATCTTACAGCATCTCATGTTCTCCCTTTCTGTTTCTAGTACATGTTCTACGTACCTACAACCAGTGTTTATTTTTTGTTTGCCTGTTAAATTTTATTTTCTCAGAAAAGAAAAATGTATGAAGGAAAGTAAATAGAGACTTACTGCTGTGTAAACATGGTGGTCTGAAGAATCTCTGAGCTGTTGAGATGAGCATCGTATAGTTTATGGTCGTATAGCAAAGAAGAAAGATCCACCAGTTGCTCCTCTACACTCTACCAGAATAAAAGAGTGAACGTAAACAATCCATCAGGTGGAGAACTGAAATCTCAGAGTCACAAAAGGTGGTTTTCTTTTTCTAACTTACGTCTAGATATTTCTCTAATCTTTCGACTAGCTCGTGTGGGAAAGGCTCGGGCAATGTGGTCGTCTTTTTGTAGAACTTCTCCACCCACAGCTCCGTTCTTGTTTTGTTCTTTTTGTCTTTCACTGGCTCTCCTAATGGAGTCTTGAGGTATTCAGATGCAAAGTTTTGTACTGCCTGTTCACATGATAACAACCACAAGTATGAACTCTCTGCAGGAGAAACGTATTTTCACTAGTTGCAGTTAAACATACCTCTGATGTTTCACGGATTTTGCGTAGAGCAGAATCAACCCGCGCATAGATAGTATTCCTCTGCGAATTGAAGAAACCATATCTCACGTGAGATTCAGAAGAGTTGTCAACATTATATTAAGCATGATAATGATTGTTGGACTCACCAGTGCAACATCTTGAAGCATTTGACTCATCTGAGAGACGTTTGAGAACGGTCCAAACGGGTGACAACCGGCTGCCCAAAGCCAATTGGTGACGGGTCTTTCATGCGCGTGAGAGGTCTTTTCATACGGTGCACTTACACCGCCTAAAGCAGAAGCTATACCCGCAAGTATATGCCGCTGCACTTGTGATGGAATGGCGTGCTGTCTCTCTGTTTCAGACACATAACTGCAAATGCCAGAAATCAAAACCGATATAATGACCAGAGTAGCAAGTTTATCATTGTTTTCTAGCTCTATTCTTGTTACGTTTTGCTCACCTCAAAGGTATTTTCTCATTTAGATGCTGAAGCACAATGACCACATCACTGCTCGCCCACACGAGACTCTCATCTTCCATCATGAGCATTGGGTCCACATCGGCTAATGAGAGTATAAACCTACATACAGAGTATATATTTATATCAAGTGCTGTTTCGGTTGAAAGTGTAAATTAATCACTTAACATATGAGCCTTGCTTGGACAGTGTACTGAATATACTAAGCAGCTGGTTTGTATAAATCAACTCACACTGGAATTACTCTTGTTCCGTAAGTTCGGTAGAGATCTCCTTTTTTCTTAACGGCCTTCTTTTTCTTCCCCTTTTGATGTTTCGAGCTGTAAGGTGACCAGAGAGGTTTGTGTTTCACGATGGAATCATTTGAACCTTCGGATTCATCTTCCCAGCTCTGAGTACAAAAAATATGGAATATTTTCCATGAGAAAAAAACAAAACTTGTGAAAGAAATTTGAATATGATTTTTTTAAGATTTACCTGGCGCAGAAAGTATTTATTAGAAAGTCCAGGGTCAGATACATCGAGCAAACCAGCAGCTAGAACATCAGTAGACCTTTCCATTTCCTGCAATGGTTAATAAGAATAATGAGACTTCACTGGTTGGAGCAGTAACAGAAGGTTAAAGACCTATTATTTTCCTCTGTTAATACAAGATTTCCTTAGCTTAACCTAACACGGAAACCACCATCTATTGAAACTCACTTCTTTGAGAATAGCACCATCTAGGTATGTTTTGGTATGCACATGGAATCTTCCGTCCGTCTTAGTTTCCTGAAGGGAATGCCCACGCATGGCTTTTGAGACAGCAATAGCTAACTTCTCATGGCGATGTAATGGATGAGCCCCTCCAACGATGACTACTTCTTGCCCATGATGAATCATTTTCTTTACCTGCAAAGACTCTGGACAGTTAGCATGTGAAAACCTATAGTGTCAAATCCTTGTGTACTTTGGAAAATATCATGGGTGCCAACTCTCTGATAGCAGTAAATTTGGTTAACATGTCTTTTTACTAATCACATTGACTCAGGGATCAAACCACCATTTAGGGAAGAAAACAAAAGATCAGAGCGTCACATCACTCATTTAATGCAAGAAACCTTTACCTCGGATTCTATCT
The DNA here is from genome assembly GCF_020379485.1 of Brassica napus. Classification (NCBI taxonomy): domain Eukaryota; kingdom Viridiplantae; phylum Streptophyta; class Magnoliopsida; order Brassicales; family Brassicaceae; genus Brassica; species Brassica napus. The sequence goes on along the minus strand of NC_063444.1, from coordinate 17,826,093 downwards.
CTTCAATATTTATGCTGTAGTTTTGTCCTCTTTCCATGATATTATATCGATTGTGGTTTTGGAGCACAATGATAGGTACCAGCACTCTAGTCGCAAGATCAACTGTTTCAAACCTGGTCGAAATCAAAATGAATCACCTAAGCATTATTTTTATTGATAGAACTAAGTAATGTCTCGGGTATGATATTACCTGACATCAGGAGCTATGACGTGCTCAATTGTAGTAGCTACTAATGCCGCTAACTGACCAGAAAAAATGTCATGGGTAGACTGATGACCAGCAGGGCTAACTTCTCCTGGAAGCATAATGTTTCGTATCCTTGGCAATGTTCTAGGACTGACACTTCCCTCTTCAGTTTCAATCTTCCCGTATGTACAAGGCCCCGCAGACAAATCTATGACAACATATCTATCCAGGAGAGAAAAATAAGTTAAAAATAAAACTAAATTGAGAGCTTCGTGGAAAATATAGCAGATAAGAACACAAATAGCAATGATACCAATATCATGAATATTAATTTCAGGTAAAAAGGCCGGTTGTTATTACATATATGATTACCAAAGTGAAATGAAGTAATAGTAAGTGCCAATCTTTTTGTATTCCTCTAGAGTTTTTTATGGCCTATCTATTCTATAATCAACAAAAAGGAAATAATAGTACATATCTTCTTTTTTCATAATATGATGATACCTAGATAGATGCAATGCTTTCATAATAGAGTGGTAATTCTGTTTGATCACATCTAATGGCAGAATCATATCACTCATAGGGATACCAAGGAAGAACCCACCGAGTAATTTTATTCATATTTTACTGCCACGAGGGAAGATATAAGAAAGACAAAGATGAGTTTACCTGCCTATAAGAAAGACAAAGATGAGTTTACCTGCCTGATCCAAGCCAAACTTGGGATGCTCCTCCACCATTGTATCTATATCGATAAATATAATCTGCCTCCTGTTTCTCCTTGTCTGCATCACTAAGCTCTGGTAGCTTTGCAAACATCAAGCTGTCTAGATCAATATCTGTATTTCGAGGATCCATTCTTACCTGAATAATGATTTAAGAAATAAAGGGGCAGATAAATAACGGAACAGGATTTAATTAGTTACCGAATAAATGCACATGTGAGCAAAAATAAAGATCTTCAAGAACAAACAGAAATATGAGTGTCAGCAATCCAAGAAGGCAGTAAATATCTTTCATACAAAAACAAGAGCAGGTAAAGCATTTGGACATTCTGCAAACTATATGCAAGATTCAAGAAGTAAGAAGAGCACTGCAAGCCATACCTTATCAAAATTAACTACGAATATGGCACTTGGTATCGGTTTATCCGCCGTGCCAGCTGATCCAGCTCCCACTTCCATGTCAAATATATAAGAGTAAAGGCGGTTAAAGGCGGACTCAACTTTGGTTGCCTCTACGTCATAGGCAGGTAAGTGTCTTCCAAAATCAGCCTAAATGAAAAAACAAAAAATTCAGCTCAATGTTTATATACATTAAAATGTAGACTTTACATCACAAAAATTACATTTCATCAGCATATTTATATATGTACATGTTTGAGTGTGTATGATAGAGATTTAAATTAGAGATGATAAGATCACAGCAACCTCTACTGCAGTCCCAGCAGACACCATGGCTTCTTTCACTGTCTTCTCCAGAGCAATTAGTTCAGGTTGCCCAACCTAAAAACCAGAAAGAAACGATGAATATTTGAATAGTAAACTAATGGAAACACAGTTAATCTTGCATCAGAATTCAGAAGTCTATAACAATCTGACTCAAGATGCAAAACCCCAAACAGCTCAAGCAATAATAAGATTCCACAACTCGCATAGCTTAGTTTGTTAACAATCCAAAACGACAAATACAATATTTCAATACTGATACAATAATACAATATTTCAATATTTCAACTCGCATAGCTTAGTTTAAGATGAATAAAATACTCACAGGAAACACATTATAAACCAATCGATGTTCAATGTCAAGTGGCTCTCCCGTCTCTTGGCACGAGGGTCTATGGGTCGAGAAGCTAACTCTTAAGAACTCCTCCAACTTGTGAGGATCCATAGCATATCTGTATCCCCCATCCCCATTCATACCAACAAGGACTATATTCACTTCTAGAGGAACCTGAAATGGTACCTGCAAACGAAAAAAGTAGATGCGAAATTCATTCCCGATGTGTCACCCTTAAATCAGCCAATCTAACATATAAATCCTCAAAGATGCAGATCATTTGAGTGTAAACAAAATTCACAGCCACAAGCACGAACAAAGTTCTGATCACACGTGCGAAGCCACAAGAACGAGAGTGTCATGATGATTCCTTCTTCTAGTTAATCCAGATGATGATGATTAGCATACTATAAGGTCGAGATTTACCTCGGCACGGGAGTGAAGCATGCGGCGGACATCCGATCGCACGCTCTCTCGTACGTCGAGGAAGGCGCTGTGATGCCAGTGAGTGTGACCCGGCTCGCGGCGGAAAGGTTGCTGAGCCGACTCAGACCGGGAAACGAGTCCGCTTAAAACAGTGAGAATCAAAACGAACAGGAGAGAAGAAAACGAAGTCGATCGTAAATCCGATCTCACCTCCATAACTGAAAAAAACAACCGGAGATATTTTCAGTCACACCTCCGATTTGGACTGGAGAGAGTCGATGCTAGTCGCCGAGGAGAGAATTTTGAGAATGATAAGAGTAATTACGAATTTACCCTCACAACATTTTGCTGAAATTACGGTAGACAAAAATATCGTCATAGCTGACGAAGACGAAGATATTAGAAGCAACATGCAACGTGTCACATCCACTGTGGTCGCTAACATCAATCAATACAGCTAATAATCTCACGCCACGTGTTCTTTATCAGTCTATTTAACAAGCTTGTCCCAAAGTCTCTCCTTCCTTATCTCTTGGGAAAAAAGAATGAGTCGTGTGATCTTCTTCCTCCTCGTAGCAGCCGCTTTGCTCGTCGCCATCACCGGCGAGGTAGTAGAAGACAGTTTCGATAACCCGATCATCAGGCAAGTCGTCCCGGAAGAAAACGATGAACAGCTACTCAACGCGGAGCACCATTTCTCTCTCTTCAAGTCCAAGTACGACAAGACTTACGCGACTCAGGCGGAGCACGATCACCGCTTCCGTGTCTTCAAGGCTAATCTACGGAGAGCTAGGCGTCACCAGCTGCTCGATCCGTCGGCCGTCCACGGCGTGACGCAATTCTCAGATCTTACTCCGAAGGAGTTCCGCCGCAAGTACCTAGGGCTGAAACGGAAGTTGCGTCTTCCCAGCGACGCTCAGAAGGCGCCGATCCTTCCGACTAGCGATCTCCCGACGGATTTCGATTGGCGTGACCAAGGAGCCGTAACTCGTGTTAAAAACCAGGTAGGTGAAAAGATCTCTGTTAGCTCAAATACTAAACCGAACTAGACCAAGTTTTAAGTTTAGTTTTGGTTTTATGCACAAAGATTGAAAAAACAATTAATTTTGTATATTTCATATATAAAAACACAATTAGTTATACCCCTAAAAATATTTCGATTAATAAATTTTGCAGTAAAAAAAATGTCACTTTCGTAATGAATTTTTTTAAGAAATTTCTCTACAGTTAGGGTGTATGTACAATTGAACCGATATCAAACCGGTTCCACCTAACACAAATTTCAACTGCTAATACAATAACTGCCATAAATAGACGGTTAGCTTTCCACTTTTGTGAGTTTCGCTCATCATCAAGTATTGAATTGTGTGTTTTTGATTTGGAAAAGGGTTCTTGCGGATCATGCTGGTCGTTTAGCGCGACAGGAGCTCTTGAAGGAGCACACTTTCTGGCGACTAAAGAGCTTGTTAGCCTCAGTGAGCAGCAGCTCGTGGATTGCGACCATGAGGTTTGTTTTCTCTCTCCCTTTCCATCATTCATTCTAGGCATAGGCGTTTGGATACTTCTTCGGGATGGAATTTCCGGATCAACCCTCCTAGATCATATTCGGTTTGGTTAGCTCCGGTTTGATTAGATTTTGTAGCTCTGTCTAAAATTTATTTTGGATCCGAACTCATTTCGGATTCAGTTAATGCTACATGTTTTATAGATTGAATCAAAATGAATATGAAATTGATTATTTGAATTTTTTATTTAGTTCGGTTTTTATTTGGGGTTTTCGGATATTGGTTCTGTTACAAATTCTCAAACCTAATTCTTTGTTTGGTTCTTCGGATTGCTTCAAGATTGTGATCCTCACTGACATATCCTTTTTAATGTGTTTGGTAAAGTGGTTGTAACTAATTTTGTAATTGAAAATCTTCCTTTTACTGCAGTGCGATCCAGAAGAAGCCAACTCTTGTGACTCTGGTTGCGGTGGAGGACTAATGAACAACGCTTTTGAGTACACTCTCAAAGCTGGCGGCCTTATGAAAGAATCAGACTATCCTTATACAGGACACGACAATTCCGGCTGCAAGTTCGACAAGAGCATGATCGCTGCCAGAGTGTCTAATTTCAGCGTTGTCTCTGCTGATGAAGACCAAATCGCTGCAAATCTAGTCCACCACGGTCCTCTTGCTAGTAAGTTCTTTAACCAAAACGCTTTTCCTTTTTGCAAATTCAAGAATCAGATAATTAATGCATTCTCTGTTTTGCTCGACAGTTGCTATCAATGCAATGTGGATGCAAACTTACATAGGAGGAGTCTCGTGCCCGTATATATGTTCTAAGAGCCAAGACCATGGAGTGCTCTTGGTTGGGTTTGGTTCATCGGGTTATGCACCAATCCGTCTCAAGGAGAAGCCTTACTGGATCATAAAGAACTCGTGGGGATCGACGTGGGGCGAGGATGGTTACTACAAAATCTGCAGGGGACGTCATAACATTTGTGGTATGGACACAATGGTATCTACAGTTGCTGCTGTTCATACCTCAACTCGGTAGAATTATTAGGACGCTACTGAGTTTTACCTGTCCTTGTATATATATATATATATATATATGTATCTGAATAACCTCTATGGACTGTTATTGTTAGCGTTATTGTCTCTTTGTTTCAGTTTTTATGTAAAATAGCCTTGGGGTATGATATTTGTAGCATCGAATGCTGAAGAAAAGATGATATGATTAAGTTTTATATTATGTTTGAAGTTCGTGAGCCATACAGAAGACAAATACATACATTCTTCTTGGTTAAATCTTTGTCAATACAAGGACTTATGATTCCAAAAATAACAACGATCAAACTGCTTAGTTGCATAGTTAAACCTACCTAAACAAGGTCCGGTTTTGTTTAATCTTGTACAAACACTTTTTCGTACCACTGTACCATTTATCAGTATCACTAGCACTATCTCGGTGGTGTTTATATATGTCTAACGAATACCTTCCATTTGACAATACAAAAGTACAGAGAAAACAGTCTAAACGGCCACGACTCACCCAGTTGCAAACCCCGGTTACCAAAATCAACGTCTTTTGATTTACAATGATACATCAACGTTAGTGTACTACCTAGATCGTTGATGATTTCTGAAGTTATTTTTTTTTTCCGAAAAGAAAAAGATATTATGTGTATGATGGACTCGTTTTTGAACTGGAATGTTGTGTTTTAGGTCGGCAAGTGATTAAGTTTTAGTAATGAAGACAACGATATGAATAGTGATAGGTCCTGTTTTGGAATATCCATTTTCTTGGTTAAGACGACGTTGTTTGTAATTGATGAATGAGTTTCAGATATATATAAAGTAATACGACGTTAATCATGGTAACATTTAGATTGAATCATGCATTTCAATTATGAGATAAGGTGATATGATATCTATATACTAATCATGCATTTCAAAGCCTTACTCAGAGGCGAGGAGTGAAGAGAATGAAGACGACGGTGGATTGCCCCCAAAAAGGGAACGGTAGGTACAACTAGTCCATGAACAGTCACTCTAAAAACTGGATAGTCATTGGGTCTTCTTAAAAAGATCTACTAAAGGAAGCTCACTGTGGATTCTTAATTTGAAGTATCTTTAGAGCATGATTAATGAGGATTTTTAGAGTGAGGTTATTAACGGAATATAAGAAACTATCTCTTAACTTTTAACCAAAAAGATAAAAACCGACTCTTAAATAAGAATCTCACCCTAAAAACTCTCTATTAATCATGCTCTTGGAGACTCGAAGCTCACTTTGGATCATTTGAAGAATTGTAGAGACTGAAAGAGTTACGGTACAAATTTAAAATTTCACATGATTTTATAGTACAATTTCTAGTTTCTACTGACCTTATGATGTATTATGGCTCTGTTTGATCATCACTCTGTTACCATGTTGAACAAAGCCGCTCTTTTTTCATAGACAAACAATTAAATTTGTACCAAGCAGATATATACTTTTAAGATTATTTTACAAGACGATGCATAAACTGAGTTTCAAGCACATGTACAGTATTCACATTCTTAATATTTGATGAAACATCCGGAAAATAGATTTTTCGTGAAATTCAGAATGTGTTGGTTGCTTTTGATTTAAATATTGATTATGTAAAAGAAAATGAATATGATAATGGATCCAATATAAAAGAAAAATATAGATAAGTACAAAAAAGATTTTTTGATGTTTACCGACGTGCATTTTATATGCGGTGTGGTTGTCATATCTTCTATCTTGCAATTTGTATTATGGCAAGCACTTTTCTAAAAGTCACTTCCAAAAAAGTAATTTCACATCTGATGTTAATCCAACTACCTCTTGTTGTCTATGGGTGATTTGGTACAAACTTTTATTTGCTCTTAACACATTAAACAATCAGAAGTGAAGAGATACATGTTTCGACAAAATTAGATGTTAAACAATTTGTAGAAGCCATGGAGATTGAAGAAGCATTCCCGACGAAATCAGCATGAAAATCTTTTAATTTTGAACTAACAGTTCGAAGAGATGCTTTGCCACAACATTACAAAAGACCGTTGAAGGTTTAAACTTTCTCAAAACAATGGAAGAGTTTTGTCCAAATTTCATGGATTATATATCAATAGCGTAGCTTTTCCAAGTTAAAGTTGATAAAAATCTTATATGCGGTCAATCGTATTACAAAAAGGGTTGAATAGATTAGCAATTATATCTACAGAAGGAAAATTAGTTAGGAATCTAGATTATAAAAATTTGGTGAAAAAAGTTTATTGAAAAAAGGAAAAGAAATTATGTTAGTTTTTCAGATTATCGTATGTTTTTGTATGTTGGCGGATGTTGCTCTTGAGGGCCTTCGGGCCCAATACGGACACTTCCAACTACGCTGGCCACTGGTGGGATTTACATGGGGTGATCACCAGCCCTCCTGGAGACCTCGGCGGGCTCCCCGGCTTAGCTCCGGTGGACGGTCATTGGTTGCTAGTCGGAGCCTTACGAGGTCTTCGGATACCAGGATTATCAAAAAAAAATATACATTACATTCTTTTATAAAAAAATGCTGAAGACCCCAATTTATAGCTGCTTCAAGCCTCTGTAGACCTTCGCGCAGCACTGTATCTACGTCCAGAGATACCGACGATGACTCCAATAATCCCCTATATATTAATTGAGAAGCATTTGAAAAATTAGAACCTTAATTTTGTATTAATTAAAAAAACTTCAAATCCTAGGTGGCACTCTAAATGATTTCTAAATTCCATTTCAAAAAATTCTAGAGCATCTAATATAAAGTATAGTTTAATCTAATGGTGTCACATTATTTCATAATTATATAACACTAGAGAACATTATATTAACCTAAAATATAGGAAGTGTATATTCTTTCCTTAAATAAAAACTACGAAATTACCTAATATGATTTACATATATATGACAATTAATGATTATGAATAATAAAGATTTGATAACAATTTTTGCATTCTTCTTCATTTTTTGTTTAAATTTATATTATTAAAAAAAAATAAACAATCACATTAACCATATAATAAAAAAATTAGATTTTTTCTTATATGTTATATTTTGAATTTTTTAAAATTACTTTAAATTACAAAAATGAGGAAATCTTATATGTTATATTTTTTTTATAAAACGACTTTAAAATACAAAAATGAGGACACCTTATATGTTATATTTTTCTTATATGTTAGAATTTTCTTATATGTTATATTTTGATTTTTTTTAAAACGACTTTAAATTACAAAAATGTAAGTTTTCCTTAAGTAAACGACTAAAACATTAAAATGACATGTATCAATTCGAAGGTTAATTTGAAAGCTTTCAAAACCATATGGAAGATAAAAGTCAAAATAATTTAACTGTGGAAACAATACTGTTCACTTTTTTCAAGAATGTGTTCGATGGAAAAAATAAGGTTTTTATGTCATAATTTGTTTAATGTTCACTAGAGAACATTATATTAACCTAAAATATAAGAAGTGTGTATTTTTTCCTTAAATAAAAATTATAGAATTACCTAATATGATTTACATATGTATGACAATTAATGATTATGAATAATAAAGATTTGATAACAATTTTTGCATCCTTCTTCATTTTTGTTTAATTTTATATTTTTTTTAAAAAATAAACAATCACATTAACCATATAATAAAAAAGATGTTTTCTTATATGTTATATTTTAAATTTTTTAAAATGATTTTAAATTACAAAAATGAGAAAACCTTATATGTTATATATTTTTTTTAAACGACTTTAAAATACAAAAATGAGGACACCTTATATGTTATATTTTTCTTATATGTTAGATTTTTCTTGTATGTTATATTTTGAATTTTTTAAAACGACTTTAAATTACAAAAATGTAAGTTTTCCTTAAGTATACGACTAAAAACATTTAAATGACATGTATCAGTTCGATAGTTGATTTGAAAGCTTTCAAAACCATATGTAAGATAAAAGTCAAAATAATTCAACTGTGAAAACAATACTCTTCACTTTTTCAAGAATGTGTTCGAGAGGAAAAATAATGTTTTATGTCAGAATTTGTTTAATGTCTACTAGAGAACATTATATTAACCTACAATATAAGAAGTGTGTATTCTTTCCCTAAATAAAAGCTACAAAATAACCTAATATTATTTACATATATATGACAATTAATGATTATGAACAATAAAGATTTGATAACAATTTTTGCATCCTTCTTCATTTTGTTTAATTTTATATTATTAAAAAAATAAACAATCACATTAACCATATAATAAAAAAATTAGATTTTTTCTTATATGTTATATTTTGAATTTTTTAAAATGACTTTAAATTACAAAAATGAGGAAACCTTATATGTTATTTTTTTTTTAAAAAAACGACTTTAAAATACAAAAATGAGGACACCTTATATGTTATATTTTCTTATATGATAGATTTTTTCTTATATGTTATATTTTGAATTTTTTAAAACGACTTTAAATTACAAAAATGTAAGTTTTCCTTAAGTATACGACTAAAAACATTAAAATGACATGTATCAATTCGATGGTTGATTTGAAAGCTTTCAAAACCATATGGAAGATAAAAATCAAAATAATTCAACTGTGAAAACAATATTGTTCATTTTTTTCAAGAATGTGTTCGATGGAAAAAATAAGGTTTTTATGTCATAATTTGTTTAATGTCCAATCCGATCAACCCATGATGTATTAATTATAGTTTTGTTCCATTATTTTTAATAAAAATTGATCCGATCCATCGGAAAGAAATTATATAATAACAAAAAAAAATATTTTATATATATAAATAAAATGATCAAATATATAAAATAAACTATCAATAATATATATACAAATAAACTCAATCCTAGTTACTTTTAGGGTTTAGAATCTGTTTTTTTTTATATGAAAAATTAGAACGGAAACTAACATAACTCGTTATTGGTCGAATCATGTTAATAGAATAGTTTTGACTTTTGACAATGTTACTATTGAAGATTTTAATAAGTTTGCGTAGTTTCACTAACAAAACTTATTGTTTTTTTAGCTATTTTCCCCGACTTAATAACCAAAATTTATTTTCCATGCATATTAGTGGATTATGATATATGATATTTTTTCAAAGGAATCATTAGCATCGCATAGCTTCATATTTTTGTTAAGTATCATTTATTTCATTCATAATAAAATCCCAGCATTTATAATCTCATTCTTTTTTGGCGTGGTACACAAGTAAGTTGCCCTAAAAAGCTAGATTCAAAATCCACCACCACCGCCTCCTCCGGCACCACCACCAAACCCTCCACCAGCACCACCACCGCCAGCATGGCCTCCTCCTGCACCACCGCCAAAACCTCCACCAGCTCCTCCACCGTGGCCTCCACCAGCACCACCGCCGAATCCTCCTCCAGCACCACCACCGTGAACTCCACCAGCTCCACCGCCAAATCCTCCTCCAGCACCACCACCGTGACCTCCACCAGCTCCACCGCCAAATCCTCCTCCAGCACCACCACCATGTCCTCCACCAGCACCACCACCGAACCCTCCACCAGCACCACCACCATGTCCTCCACCAGCACCACCACCGAACCCTCCACCAGCACCACCACCATGGCCTCCTCCAACACCACCACCAAATCCTCCTCCAGCACCACCACCATGGCCTCCTCCGACGCCACCACCTTTGCCTCCACCAGCACCACCACCAAATCCTCCTCCAACACCACCACCGTGACCTCCACCTAAACCTCCACCTTTGCCTCCACCAGCACCACCACCGAACCCTCCTCCAACACCACCACCTTTGCCTCCACCAGCACCACCACCGAACCCTCCTCCAACACCACCACCGTGGCCTCCTCCAACGCCACCACCACCACCAAGACCACCACCTTTACCTCCACCAGCACCACCACCGAATCCTCCTCCAACACCACCACCGTGGCCTCCACCTAGACCACCACCTTTGCCTCCACCAGCACCACCACCGAACCCTCCTCCAACACCACCACCGTGGCCTCCACCAGCTCCTCCTCCAAGACCACCACCACCGCCTTTTCCACCACCAAACCCACCTCCAGCACCACCACCTCCTCCAAAACCACCACCTCCTAAAGTCTCCTTCTCAAGTCTCCTACATTCTGCTACTCCAATAATGAGCAACACAAGCATCAAACCCAATAACCCTAATCGCTTAGAAACTTTCCCCATTTCTTTTCGTTCTGCTTTTATTTTACAAAGTGTTGTTCTTTGTTCAGTGCGATTGGTTTACTCACCGTACTATACTTACTATGTTTATTTATAGGAGCAAAGAAATAATGAGCATTAATGAGAATTAGTTGAGGCCTTCATCATACACTAACTTGAATTTTTCATACAATTTCGCTATCTTTGATGCTACGATTTTCGCCAGTGTAATCAATGAGCGCTGAGCAAGTGTTCCTTTTTCAAATTGTAGCCTTGTCATGCTTTTCAACCCTATCAATTTGTTTAACTAATCTCTACAAAAAAGGTTCATGTGTCGAGAGTATTTTTTTTATCACCGACTAAGTCAGCCTAATGAAAGATATACCTTGATCTTATCTCCTTCTCCTATGCAGAATTTTAAATATGTTCCCCAACATGTTTTAAAAGAACATATTTAAAATTAAGATTAAGCTTGTTTATGTTAACGCAATCTAATGTTGCAACCTTGATTCCATGCTGACACATGCAATACTAAACAAATGTTTACAATCCAAAAGTGGAGTGGTTTTTAAACATTGATGAAAACTAAGATTGTAGGAATAACATCTCAAAATAAGTCACGATCTATAGTTTGGTTGTTTCATTTCTATTGTTCTTATCCATATTTATATACTGTATATGATTTTCTACGATGTATGAGTAATGAGTTGTAGGGTTAGAAATATTAGAAGATTGTACAGGATATTGAGTAGTAGAAAACGAATAAAAAGAGCTTTCCACTGTGAAAATGGGTGACGAGAAATTCAAAGTAGGTTCGAAAACTGTCGGGTCAGGGCTGGTGGTAGAATTAATTAAGATTCGTCTCTGTTTTCAGCGTCTCAACCACTTTACCACTTGGTTTACATACATTTCGATCTTCTTTTATCATAGTCATGGAGTTTATAATCATCCACAAATCGTTATCATTATGATCTGCCGACAAACTTTAATATTCATTTTGACTACAGACTGAAAGTCATGACTATTGTAACCAAACTGGTGTGCAAATTTTTGAACTTTCGTTTGCGCGTACCAAATTTTTTATTTTTTTTAATTTGAAATAAACAATTTTAGTCTTTATTTGGGTTGGTTGCAACTGTTTAGTAAAGATATTGGTTTTATGGCTTCATCTAATCATATCTTGTTATAATGCTGCCACTCCACCTTTCACATCATTACAATGCTGAGGCTCAAAAAAAAAATTTACTATGGGTTCGATTTGTTGACATGTAGTATTAAAATTAAATTACAATAAAAAATTATAAATTGATGTAATTTGCATTAAAAACTATGTGGTAAAAACTGTAAATTTATGTAGTGAATTTGTTGTAAAAATTTGAGTTACAATTTGATCAAAAAATTGATTGGTACCTTTTTTACGTATAAATTGTAGTATGTATTATTTAAAAAATAAATAAATAATATATAATATAAATTAAATAAAAATAGAAAATTAAATTAAATTTAAATAAATATATTCAAATATATAGAGAATAGTTAATGAACATAGATTTTTAATTAAGAAACAAAATTGATAATTAACAATTAAAATCATAGGCTATAACTTTTTAATTATAAAAAAAATTAACAATTAAACTATAAAAAAAATTAGATTAACTAACTAGAGTGAGATTTGTTTTTTAGAAAGTCTTTGGCTAACAAGTAGGTAGATTATTAAATTACCAAAATATTGTATTAATTAATAATAAGTAAAAATACAACCATATCATCATGTATTATAAATTTTTTTAATCTATTAAAAGGGATAGAAAAGGACGTGGGGGTAGTTAATAGAAAACCAAAAAAATATTTAACTCAAGTCTTAACACATGAGATTTTTGTTGATGTTGATTTAAGATTTGATTTATCACTTTTACAAAGGATATAACTCAAAATAGTAACTCAACAATAATACATCATAACTCAAACCTAATATCAAAAATTCAAAACTAATTCATGACTGGTAATATTTTTGATTTTTATGCGTAACTCAAACTAAATCAACTCTTACACATGTTAACCCAATCTTTTTATATGATGTTAGTTTAACTTTTGAGTTATCAATTTTATAAAGAGTATAACTTAACCCTAATATATTATAACTCACTTATAACTTAAGCCATAATATATTATAACTCACTCATATTAAAAAAAAAAAAATTTATTCATTAGTAGTAATATTTTAGAGTTAAATTAAATTAAGTGTAAGATATATTACCAATTAAAGTCATTATTTTTAGCGGTGACACAAAACCCCTCATAGGGATTGGAAACTTCTTGACAATCTATTTGCACACATCATCTAAGTTTTAATTCAACTAGTAAAAATTCCTAATATTCGATAAATCATCTATATTATTATTTAAAAAGTGATTTTGATGATTGTCATATTATCCTTGAATTTAGTCTGTTTCATTATTTTTAATAAATAATTTTAATGATTTAGATGATAATTTATCATTTATATATATTTGGGATAATATATAAATGAATATTATCAAATTCTGGAGATAATATCATAGTTGAGTTTATTTTATATTTAGTTTAGTAAAATTTAACTGAATAAATTTTAATACATATATATTTGTGTCATTATACTATATGAGCAATACATGTTTTGTAATTTATTTGTTTTTTAGTTTTTGTCATATTATTTATGGTCCAAATTGTTGATAATATATGATGTTTATTAGGTATTGTTATTTTGTTTATGCTTTATGTGTTGTGAATGTTTCCGATGCTTTCAAATTCAGTGATATTCTTTTTAACCCACAATTCGAAGAAGTGATTGATTTTAAATTCAAGTTGACTAATGATAGTTGGATTATTACTAAAGAAGATTTTGATTCAAAATATACACCTCTTTAATAAAAAGCTGAAACTTAAACAAAATTTAATAAATAAAATGCCAATATGGATAGTGAAGTAATATAATTTATGATATTAATTTATAATTTATATCTAATTTAATAAATTTTTAAAAAAATATATTCATATAAAAAGTTATTAGGCATATATATTAATCCGCACAAGTAATATAAAAAATTTATTGTGTGGACCGACACCTAGTTAAAAGTATTACAGAAATATCCTACGTGCATGGTTGAGAGTATTTGCAGCCGTGCGGGGCAAAGCTTAAGCTGTAGAGTATATTTCACCTGATTTCGAGTTAGCTTGTTTACTCACATGTTAAAATAGTAAAATAGTTGGTTGTTACTCGCACGATAAGATATTACTATCTTGCATTTAGTTGGTTGGGTTTATAAAAATTCTAAAAGGCCGTAAAAAGAACAAGAGATGACAAATGAACTTATATTATCATCACAAGACGCGAAGAACAATAAAGAACAACTGTTTGAACGCCGTACGGGCATCGCACACAGCAATACAGCATCCCCTAAAGCAGCTGCACAAGGATGTATTGCAGCTGGAGAGTTGTTCATTTTCTAATAAATGTTTGTGTTATCAGTGGCTTGGTTTGTCGAAATCAATTAACACAAAACAAATCAGAAAGAAAAAGTTTTTAGCACACTATCAAACAAACTCATTTAGTATAATTAATTACTTATTTCTTCATTTAAGTAATAGATACATATGATATATAAATACTTCCAACTTTTGATGCTTTCTTCGTCCACATCTCCCAATCTTTGAGTTAAGCGTTCACGACTCATCCATAAACAGAGCGCCATGACCACTTGACCTTACCAACTTCTTTAGCAAAAGAACCACTATCGCAATCGTGAGTCCAACCGCTGCCCACGTGAACAGCCTGTCATCACCCCTTCTCTGAGCGGCCCTAACAGCAACAGTCGCTTGCTCCCTCTGCCTCACCAAACCGTTTCTGTTGTCTCCCGCTGCAACATTTTCCCCTGCATTTGCTCCAGGAACAACTGTCTGACCTGCCTCTTCAGCGATTTGATCGACTACCTTCTCTTCAACAGCTGTAACAGGTTCGGCTGTAGCAGCTTCAGTGTCCTGCGGCTTGGTTTGGGACTGATCATCCGAATCAGCAGAAGAGGTTTTGTTACATTCCTCAGGATTAGGTTTCGGAGAAGGTGTCTTGCTGAGCATGTACTGATGAATCTGCATATACCAATCATAAACAATATAACGTTATGCCCAGATTCTTTATCAACCTTACTTAAACCCATGTCAAAGATGTAAACACGTCGCCAGGTCTCTAAAATCAAATGAGATTCTTAAAACTACTTTTGGTCAACACTTATATTTATTCCGGCAATGATGATTTTTCCAAGCTACTAACTTTCAACTAGGCCTTGCTTGCTTCAAGATCAACAATTCTTGTTGTAGCATCATCTAAAGTATACATATCTAACAAAATTCTAACCGTAACAAGTTTGCATAGTTGCAATCCAAACACACAATAAGTAAACTGAACCCTTTTAGGATGAATAATCATTCACTTAGTCTTACACGGGCCAAGAGGTGTTCATGTCGTTTAATTAGAAAAAATATAGTCAGATGTTCAACTAATATGTTGGGTAACCAAAAAGCACTCTAAAAATGAAGCTAAATGCTCCTTCAGAATAATGTACATTGGTGGATCAGAAGTTCAAATAAAATGCTCTCAAGGAAGGGTGATATAGCGGGGACATACCTCATCAATAACTTTTTGACGCTCAGGAGAACCATATTTGGGTGGTGACTCGCGTGATTTAGTGGCAAGTGCGCGTCTCTCCTCCTTGGGGTAATCTACAGAGCCTATTGCCCCACTGGGGTTTGAAGGCATGAACGCAATGAGAGCCACCAAAGCAGTCCGAACTGACAAACAAGCAAGAACAAATTCTCAGAAGCTTAACAATAATAGTATGCATCAGTAATCATTTGCTTAGCATGGTCGACATTAAAAGAGTGTAGAGTTTTACCACTCCATGATGGCTGCCAATGCTCGGGATGGTAATTAGAAATACTCAAGCAAATCTTGGTGTTAGTTTCAAAACGACCACTAGGCTGAAACAAGAGCATAAAAAGATTCAATCAGAGATCATAGATAGTCTCCCTGAAACACATGTGCGTGATTGATACAAGAATCTCTTACGGTCAATAAGAGGAAGGAAGGAGGTTTGAAAGGATAATCTGAAGGCAACTGAATCCTCCCATGATAAATCCCTCCTTCAAATTCAGTCTCGCTAGGGCCTCTGATGGCGAATTGCCACTCAAATATATTCTCCTGCGTTCACAACGGATCATGTTAACTATTTAAACATCACAGATCGAAAGAATGGATATAACATTGCATACAACCATAAGAATCGGAGCTAGAAAGGCTAAGGTTAATTAGATCGGAGCTTGTTAGTTCGATTTCAAGAGCTGTGAATGAGAAACAACGCCGATTGATAAACCCTAATCGAAACAGAAACGTTGGAGATTACGCATCGATCTATACCTCGAGGGGAAGAGACATGAAATCGTCAGAGGGATTAGCTTTCATCTCCTTAACCTCCTGGAGAATCCTCTTCACCGCCGGGTTCTTCCGGTTATATCTCTCGTCCGCCATGTTCTCGCCCAAGATCTGATTCAATCCACCGCTTAAGGTCTCGATAATGTCAACAACACAAACAGAAGATATTATATTTTGAATTTAATATGAGTGGGAGTTGGTAAATATCGGAGTCGAAAGAGATTACATTGTTCACCACGTCATCGTCTCGCAAGAATGATTACGTGGCAACCGTTGATTGGACGAAAAGAAAGTATGATTAATCGTTATTTTAAGTAACCAACGATCTGTAGTTTGCCACATCATCACCGAACTATAATCGCTCATCCATCTTCACATTGTGTAAAGACTTTACTGGGCTTATTCTATAGACACTAAGCCCAATAACAATGCGTCGACGATGGCTTTCGGTCTGTAGGGAGCTCTCGCTGAAACTTTTATATGTCCATGTAATTTGTTCTAGGGATGGGAATTATTATTTGGGATTCTCATCCGATCCGAGCTACGCTCTGAAAATAGGATATTCAAAATGTCTGGATCTGGATCTACGTAGTGAAATTTTGGATCTGTCAAAACCAGACTTCAATCCGGATATTTGTTTTTAAGTCCGGATCTGGATTCGAGATTTTAAATATATTAATTTTTTAGTATTTTTTAAGTCATAATTCCAACTGATCGGCCGGATACCCAGATTTTTTAGAGTCATCGGTTACATAATTTTAATAGATTCTACTGTCTCTGTTTCATTATAAGTGTTGTTTTAGGTTTCGGCACACGTATTAAGAAAACAATTAATTTTGTACATTTCCTATAAAAAACACTATTACCTATACACCTAACCATATTTCAACCAATAGAAAAATAAATTTTGCATAAAATTAATAAATTTTGCATTGAAAATCGAAAACGACATTTATTTTTTAACAAAAAAGTTTTTTAAAACGACACTTAATATGAAATTGATTGAGGGAGTAGCATTTGTTGCAATTTCAGTGTTATTAAATTATTAGTTTCAAACTTTAATCAAATGATACATCATACTATTAATTGAAAACAATTTAAAAATAATAATAATTTGATTGACCGAAATATGATGTGGCAATGACGTGTATTGATGTGTCAAATGTGATTCAATTCTGATTGGATTTGTAATTGGACAAAAATCTAATTTAAATAAATAAGATATTTAGAGCATGATTATCCTAAAGACCCATTTAGGGGCACTTATTTTTTTTAAATACTTTTAAATAGTAAAAGTAAGTTAAGAGAACAATAAGAAACTCAAACTTTTTTATGTTCCATTGCAAGACTCTTAATTAAAAGTTCTTAAAAGAAAATTATTATAAATTTTAATTGCATGAATGTACCAGTTTTAATTGCATGAATGAAATATGATTCACAAAAAAAAACATCATGATGTTTCTGAATCATGAAAGAACATAACAAATGTTTTTTTTCCTGATGAAACCGATAAACCAAACGTTATAATTAACAACTGTACCATGCCAACCTGAAGATAACACTAACATATACCTTTTCTAATCTATTTTATTACTATCTTTCATGAAGATGGCTAATAACTAAGTCACAAGCTGCTTATCATCGTGCTTCATCACATATCTTTTTAAGAAGGCTTCATTGGTATATGCCAAGACACATGGAATCGAAGGGGATTCACTTCCAAGCAACCCTTTGGCGATGAGAGCTTTGATTACGTTACACCTAGGCACAATCCTCTTCTCCATGCTGTATCCAAGTAGCTGAGGAAACAAAGGCACAACCTTTAGTGGCCAATTCATCTGATTCAAAGCAAACTCAATCTTTTCCTTCACCAACCTCAATCAATACATCAAGATGAAACAACAAAGACGTACCCTTTTTTTAATTAAGCTTTGGCCAATGTAGGATCCAACTCAATAGCTTTCTTTGTATCTGACACAGCTTCTGCTCATCAAGAACTTGTGACACTACCAAACGAGATTTCACACAGAAGGACATTATTTTGAAAATCAATATTCAAAAATCTAAACTTTACTCCGCCTTCAAGAAGAGCTCAGAGAAACAGAGCACAAGGAAGACAACTCAAACAAAAAAAAGCAAAGACTTTCATCGGAGGAAATCAATCCCACAAACAAAAAACAAAACTTTACTCCTTTATTGCTCATAATTCAGAGAAACTATCAAAACCCCTAATGCATCATTCAACGCTCAGCAAAACAGAGCCAACAAAGACAATTCAAACACACACACAATAAAAACAGTGACTTTCGTCAATCCCACAAACAAATCTCTGAAGGGTAACACTCACCTGTATCGCAAAGTCGGTAAAACTCCTGAACATCTGCCGAAAAAAGGCAAAAAAAAAAGTTGAGATTTTTAACGACAATGGAGGAAGAAGAAGAAACAAAACGAAGAGCGAGTAACCAAATATTACCAGTGGTTAGAGCCTTAATCATGCCATTCCTACGACCCTTAAAATCCCTATAAACCTCCTCCACCGTGTGTGGGTTGTACGCGGCACCACCACCGTCGCCACCTCCTCCGTCCATAATCTAACACACAGAAGAAATATATTTGACTTGCCCTGAAGAATTGGGGAGGAATCGTCGCCATCGAGTATCATTTGAGAGATTTTGGAGGATGGTCGACGAGAGGGAGAGAGACACGGAGTGGGAAGAGAGAAAGAGATGAACACTCTTTAGCCAACACGTGTCTCAAAAGACCATCTCTTCTAAACTCCTAATCAAGCAACATTTCTTCCTATTTAACCTAATTTTCTTTTTTTTAATTGCTATTAATACTAAGAGACGGGAGTTGCATACCCCGTTAATGATGCTCTTATATGGAACATGTTTCGTAAACAATTCAAATTATTAATCAAATGCTATAAAATAGTCAAATCAACAGACTATTATTTTATAAAAATATAATCATTATTGGTACAAAATTATTAACAATCAATTTTATATTATGAAATGACATATATAATTTTATTATATTATTATACATTGTTCACCTTCCAAGAACAGGTTCTTTAGCGTTACCCACCCGTCCGCCACTGGAAACATATACAATTTTATCATATTATAAGAATATATATATATATATATATATATATATATGATAACATATCAAATTTATATAAACTATGATAAAAAACATATCGAAGTTAAATGAACAATACATTTTCATGTCAAAAGAGTTAAAACATAACTTTAGTACTACTCCCTCCGTTTTATATTAAGTGTCGTTTCAGAGAATTTTTTTCGTTACAAAATAAGTATCTTTTTCGATTTTCAATGCAAAAATTTATTAATTTTATGCACAATTTATTTTTCTATTGGTTGAAATATGGTTAGGTGTATAGGTAATAGTGTTTTTTAATAGAAAATGTATAAAATTAATTGTTTTCTTAATCTGTGTGTCGAAACCTAAAACGACACTTATAATGAAACATATGGAGTATTATTTTATTAATAATTATCATATAACTAATCATATTTTAAATTGTATATACGATATATATTAGATTTATAAGTTATAAATTTACTACTTTATTAATGTTAATATGATATTTGTAGCATTCTTTATATGGTCATTTTGTTTATACGTAAGTAACAATGGAAATAGGTATTGCTCCAGCCAAGGCACTTGAATGGAGAACCCTAAATCATACAAACATTCGAGCAATCATAAGCATTAGATGAGAAAAATGGTAAAATACGCAAAGGACTAAATTTTTTTTTTTTTTACTATACTTGAGTTCTTTCCACTTCTCTGTGAAATATGGAATTGTTCCTATGAAATGGTTGTCACTTATATGCATGTTTAAAGTACCAAGATAAAAACAGAATCACAGTGTGTCTACAAGCTTAGAAAAATATAACTTGTTTAAATGAGGATAAAAACAAGTTCCTTAAGCTGGTCAGTTTTGCAAATGAAGATGGAATCTTCCCACTGAACTTGTTTGAGAAACTCAAACTTTAATATAGGTTCATACAGTTGAAGGTCCGATAAACTCCTGAGCGTTGAAGAAGCTTTACTCACAATCTTTCTAGAGAAGTAATGTTTCCAATCTCTTTGGAGATTGTACCAGCTAACATGTTTCCCAAAATTATGTTGCATTTTGAGAAACGAAATCAAACATAATACACATATATATATATGCACAAAAATGATTTTTTTACTGAATTTTTACTATTTTTTACTGATTTTTTTTAAAAAAATGTCATGTTTGCTTATATTTGGAAAGAAGTAAGACTCAGTTAATCGATCCATATTAGAAATTTCTGGCTAGATTACTGCAAAGTAGGAGTAAAATTTTGAATTAGTTTGGAACGGTATAAAATTATATTTGTGTTTGTGATTTGCTTATTGCTCTTGGAGAAAAGGAAGACCAACAAGCTCTTTTGGAAGAGAACCTTAGACGACCATGTGTCGTTAGAACTCTGTTTAGAGCCCAAGATTCCATGTTATTAACAATAGTACACGAAGAAAGAGAAAAGACTTACATTCATGCGACATGACAAAAGTACAATTCCAACTAGGCCTGGGCGTTCGGATACCTGTTGGCGTTCGGATCAGATTTTTCAGGTTTTCGGGTTTACGCTCGTAGGTCCCATACTAAAATTTTATTAGTACGGATCGGGTTCGGATAATAACACTTCGGATTCGATTCAAAATGGTATTGCGTCCTAAAACCCATAAATTAATCATATATCGTACGAATTCAGGTTATATCGGTTCGGTTCGGATATAACCGAAGTAAAAAACAAATTTTTTGAACCAAAACATAAAGAAAAACATCTAAATTAAATAAAAATTAATATATCACACATAAAATTGATAAAATAACAATAAAATGTTAAATCAAGCATGAAAACAAACATTATTTGTAAACAATATGTATTGCTTTATAGAGAGTAGACTTTTTATTTCAATGAGCAAATTATAAAATACTTATTTATTACTAATTGGTACTTAAACCATTTATTAAAATTTTAATATTGATTATTATATATCATATTACCACAAATATTGAATTTAATAATTGAAATACTTATATATATTTCAAAATATTTATATTGACTATTAATTTCGGATTTTTCGAGTTACTCGTTCGGGTTCGGTTAATAACACTTCGGGTTCGTATATTTTTTGTACCACCCTAGAAGATCCGTTCGGGTATTTTTACATTTCGGATCGGATAACGGGTCGGATTTTTCGGTTCGGGTTCGGTTCGAATTTCGGGTTCTGGATTTTATGCCCATACCTAATTGCAACTCACAAAATCTTCAGAACAGTTTAAGTCGCTTGGTCAACAAAGGTGATGTTTAAAATGGACAATTTTAAAAGTTAGAGATTAAAATGATTAAAATGATTTAAATGAAAGTTTTTTATTTTGTTTTGTTGAAAGATCTGAGTTTATAACAGCTTTCTCTATTTGAATTAGAAAAATCTAATTATTTTTTTACTTAGTTACTTCTTCAAGAAAGCCATTAAATTAAGTTAATTGCATCCTCTCTTTGAGTTCACATTTTTTTTAATAATGAATTAAAAAATATTCATAGTAGCAGACGAATATGATTTAGATATATTTATCAAACTAGCAGTTAGATGAGTTAAGAATCCGGTTGCATCTATATTATCAAAGACCAAAAGTTGTACTTGCAAATCCAAATGAAAATTTTACATCAATCATTATCTTCTTTTTGTGAACTTTAATGTTTGGGCTTTAATTTGTATGATCTTTCGAACTTAATCTCGGATTTGCTGTAAGCATTTGGTCCTTTAGCGACTTTACTAATACCAAAGCCGACAAAATAAAAGTAAAAATATATTATATAGGAGACACTAGACCGCGCGAAATTATTTCATTGTTGTTAAGTATGATATTTTGGATAATCTAATTATGTGATTTTCTTTATTTGTTAAGAGAATTGTTTTTTCAATAATGTGTTATTATGTGCATAATATTAATTGTTAGTGGTGAAGTGAGTCTCTGATGATATTGAATTTCAGTAACTTGCTTTTATGAATTTGTTGATTCTAAGATTAACGATTTTGACTTCAAAATTATATTTTTTATATATATTTTGGAACATTATTCTTTTAAGATGTTTTGTGCCCTCTCCCATATTTTGATCGCGAGCCGTCACTATCTATGTATTTCGTTTATCTTTTAGGTGTGCAATGCTTCTCACCATCACCAAAAAAAACTCACTTTCGCGATCTTGTTCTTCCTCGCCTTCTTCTCCTGTGAGATTATCTGATATTTGTTGTAAATCAGGTTTATGAGTTCCCATTTGTACGGTTGTTTCTCACGCATTGTAGGTCAATATTGGCACTCTTCTTCTCCCTTAGATTTTGGCTTATGTTAGGAGCTGCATCCCCTTAGGTTGGGACAAAGTTTAGTCGTCTTTGATGTTGTCTTCCCCGTCGTTGGTTTGCCGTCAAAAGTCCATGCTCGTCTTGGTTTTC